>NC_056747.1:950445514-950495514 GCF_019279795.1 Protopterus annectens
TTGGAAAGCCTATTTATTTTAGGAAGGACAAAGCAAAATTCTGTGCCAAAATCAGGTAAAATTAAGAGGCATGCTGCACAAGTATTTCTTTCAATTCAGATTGCTTTGTTACATTGCTAGTCTGCCATCTCGTGTCTGGTAGTTTGCGGGCTTCTGTTCCAACATATATACCTATCACCTAACCTAAGCCACCATTCAACAACTTCTTCCCTTGTAAATATGTTGCAGGTGCAGAGAGATATTATCCTGGCTCTGTTTAGGAATACTAAGCATTGTTACACGTTGACATAATTGTTTAGTCCTAAAGATACAACATAGATATATTTACCACAGTATTGGGATTTGGGAGAAATAATAGAAGGCAGGAGGTGTTGAGGAGGCCAGTTAAGAGATGGATTCATTGTGTAACAGAAGACTTGTGACAGGCTTGACTTTCAAGGAAGGTAGAAGATTGGCTCTGAATTGTGATATGTGGTAACAGCTGACATGGCACACACTTACCCCTTGTGGAAATGGGGAGAAGTCAGGTTAATGATAATGACAATCGCAATGATGTAATTTACGCAGATAAAATGTGTCATTATTCAATGTAAAGTGTTTGATAGCACTAATAATCATTGCTGAAGGTATGAAGAGATTTTAAATGCTTTTTTGCCACCATCTCTCTATTTGAAGCCCCATTTCCCCCCTCAAAGTCTATTTTGTCCCCTTCCCTTCCCATCAGTCAAATGGTCGGGTGGGAGAAATGAAAGACAAGTACTGTACTACGATCATCCTGTGGACTTACAGCAATTTGTATATGTTTCTAATTACCCTTCCCCCGGCTGGCCTACAGACACAGTGCATTACTTAACAGGCTCAGCTTTATCTTGGTGCATGGCTCCAGACATATGCACCCACAGACAAAGTGCCCAAATACTCCTTGACAAGCACCTACATACACAAATTATTTTGCTTGTCATAACCTTCAGCACCCATTCTTCCACAAACTGTCTTTCCCATGGTGGGACCCCACTGTCTCCTTCCCTCTGGTGGGTGTGGTGTTGGCATTGGCTACTCAGCTCTACCTCCTCTGCTGACTGATCTAGCACCCTAACTTGCTAGGGTGCACTCAGTGCAAACATATCTCTGCCACAAAACCAGCTATTCATTGTTCACCTTTCCTTTTAAATGCATCCTAAACCCTTACTTTAAGAAATGAGGTACTGACTCACACATATTTGGTGCCATTATATATTGTACAGTACTATTTTTCCTTGTACATAGGTTCATGGGTTCATAGGTAAGCACAAGGCAGTCAGTCTGCAGACCATTACTAGCCTAGCCAAACCCCCTATTCAAAAGGTCCTTCCAGCCTTAAGGAGGACAAGGTGATATAGACCAGTAGAGAATCTAAGGCTGCCCATCCATTTATTTAGGTTTACTTGAAGGTAGCAAGGGTGCTACTCTGCTTGAAATGTAGTAGATATTTGTTCCAGACAAGAAGCATATGAATCTATCATGCTAACATTTCTTATTTATCTTTTGATGAAGGTTTAGTTCCTTTAACTGGGTATTTGAGGTACCTTTTCTTCTTGGGAGAAAAGGGAGGTCAAAGGGGGTGGAATATTTCATGTCTTGAAAGGTTAGACACAGATCTCCATACAGGATTCTGATTACACAGAGGGCTGCAAGTGTGTCCTGATAACTAAGGTTTGTGAGGTCAATGATCTTCTTAGTTAGAAAGCTCTGAGGTCACTCAAGTTGAGTGATATGTTTAGATAACTACATGCCAAATAGTTCACTAAATTCTATAATGGGTATGATGAGATATGAGTAAAGTATAATTAAGACTTTACTGGAACTAGCGGAGATGCCTGTGGAAATTAGATGAGCAAGGCAGAAGACTTTCTGAACAACTTCGGAGACATGATGGTCAAAAGACAAGGAATTATAAACAACAGTGACTAGATCCCTTCTAAATGGATGGGTGTATCATCAGTATGTTATGTGAAAATATTTTGTTTACCAAAATGAATCATCCTACATTTTTTCACATTTAAATTTAATTTTTTTTTTCAAAATTGTAACTTAAAGCTATAAAATTTAAGAGCAGTTTCATAATGGTCAAAAGATAAGGAATTATCAACATCAGTGACTAGATCCCTTATAAGTGTGTCTGATTGGATGGGTGTATCATTTATATGGTCTGTGAAAATGTTTTTTCAAAACTGTAAGTTAAAAGTAGTTAAAGCTATAAAATTTAAGAGCAGTTTGTGACAGTGAAAAATATTTAAGTTTTTTACTGTTCCTAAATCATCCTTATTCAGTAAACAGGCAATGTGAACCCTTTTCTATTTTGCAATGTTGCCAAAACAGATACACTTACTTAGAATGACAAAAAGTTGATCAATACGTGTACTCCAGCACTAAACTCTCCTAATCTGGTTAAACCTGAAATCAAAACAAATTGCTATATATTTAATGTGTGATGTTGTCATCCCCTACTTAAATAAACCTGTTCCGTAGTGACACAAGCACCATCCAGGTGCACTTGCCCTGACTGAAATGGTGCCATGTGAATAACTGGCACTACTTGTCACTTGCCAGCATGAAAAAAATATTAGCGAGCATGAGTCCAATATCAAACATACATGCATATACCTTCATAACATTTCAGTTGGTGTGGGAGAGTGGTAATAGAAGGCAGGTAGTGTCAGTTATTAGTTACCACTTAAATGACAAGACTTGCTCACACACACACACACAAAAAAAAAGTGATGGGCAGTTTCTTGTCAGTACCACATCTGCACATAAATTGCAGTCTCTAATGGATACTGGTCAAAACAGCATTTTTAGTGGTCTTGACAGTCTATTTTAGGTTAGAAAATGATCTTCTTTCATAAAATCTACTTCATTCTAGGACACTCGGCCAAACACTGTATGGCTGAGTATTGGTAAAACAAGACATCCAAAAATCAAAAATCTGATCTAGTTAGGAGACTTCTGGGATGGCACAGACTGTATGAGCAGTGATCCAATCTTGCACCCCCGATTGTTAATTCAAACAGTTAATTTATGATATGACACAGGAAATAAGACAATAAAAGAATAACTAATATCTTCCCTCACTTGACAGTCTGTGAATTAAATCAACTGGATGAGAAAAAAGGGGGAAAAAAGTGAGTAAAGAAACCGAACAACTCTGTGCTTTGGAAATAGGTGAGATAAGTGACATTGCTGAATTGGAGAAGTCCATCTCATCCCAAGAACTAGAAATGGAGATGATGCTAATGATAGATTCATGGAGGTGCGAAAATGAACACTGAGTCCAAGCAATACATGCAAGATGATGACAGGAATGTGCACGTGATCCTAAGGCAATCGGTGAACACTCAGATTTACCACAATCATTGATCCAGGAAACTGAGCAGTACAAAACAAAGGTAGCTGCTACCAAAGCTAGTTAAACATTCATGACAGCTACTTTGATCCATCAGGAATGATAAGGCAAGAAGAAAGAACATTAGATTGAATGGAGTACCAGAATGGCTTGGAAGGCAATACTTATTACGTACTTTTTACAAAAAGAAATAGCAGATACTCAACTGTCACTCCAAGGAATTTCCATAGAAAAAAATATACTGCACAACATGGGTACCTTCATGTGACAGGTGGGGAAACCCTTGATCGGTTCTAACACTTCACCACATTCTGCCATAAAGAGAAAGTATCAATACCTTTGAAACCTGCCAAAAAACTGAAATGTGGGGTTGCAACTGTTTATATATTTCTAGATTTTAATGCGCATATTAGACGTGTAGTGAGTGGCATTCATTCTAATACAAAACACTGCAAAATCAAGGGAGTAGCATATAGAATTTTTAACTGCACTTAACTGTTACTACCACCTAGAACTAAATCTTTCAAAAATCCGGAAGAAGTTTGGGTGCACTGGAAGAGAGGGAGGGATCAACATGAAGCTCTACCCAGAGACCAAAAATAAGCAAAGCATCCCTAATGATGTAAGTGAGAGGTCAAAGGAGATGTTTCCATTGTTCAAAAGGTACAAGACTTTGAGGGACAAAACAGACTTGTCCTTTCCATCAGAGCTGAAGGAGATACCAAGAGATACCCCTTATACTGGCCATCCTGTTAGGCTGGACTTGTGTCAATGTAAATCATTTTATATAAACTTGAGTTTGATAACTTTAAGCATTGAAACTGTTGTTAAAATGACAAAGAATGTTTTTTTTCTCACTCTCTTATTTCTATCTATGTATTAGCCTCTCTCTCTCTTCTATTTGTGTATTTAGCATATATATGGTGACTAACATGCATACTATTAAGAAGATCAAAATGGTGATTGACATGGCTGCCATATAAGAAATCTGCAATGTGGCTTTAGTCCATGCTGCAACAAGGCCCACATTGTGGGTGGGTGTGGATTAATTCACCAGTGAGGGAGAGTGGAGGATACCAAGTGTTAGATATGCTACTTCAAATGCGACCATTAATTAGTACATTGACAGGTTGGGTAATTTCAGATTCAGAAAACTTTCTAAACTAAAACTTTAAAATGCTTAATTTTATTTAAGGGGGCAGTAAGTTAGGATAAAAAGTTATCAGATTATTTGGCAATCAAAGCAACCAATCTTAGAAGTGATGGGGGGGTACTAAAATGTAAGGCACATGTACATGGACTTGCTTAAAATGGTTGGAAACAATAAGCTCACAAAACATGACCTTGTAGAGATTAATCAATTCAATTTGTAATTCCTGAACTACCTCACACATAAATGTCATCACCAGTGACAGAAAATGGATTGATCTTTAAATGAAAGAGTGTTAAAAAGGTGATTATTTATTTATTTATTTATTTTTCCAGTGGAGGGAGAGGATAAGGTTACAAAGCCTTGGAGACTAAGGGTGATTAGCCAGTCTTTCTCTCATTTCATGAGAGATGAAAGAGGCAAGATGGCCACACTTATTAGGGCTTTAAACCCTTGCTGCAAGAGTGAAGATATTTTGTATCTACATTTTTTGCATATAGTTATGGGGGATGACTGCAGGTCAAGAAAGGTTGGGTTAGAGGAAGTTTTAGATGAACATCAGAGGAAGGAAAAAGTAAAATAAACTTATGCAGTGACATATTTATTCAGCAATAATCTCTGGGAAAGAATGACAGCTAAGTTTAATGGAATAGTAAAAATAGGGCAGCCAAAGAGCAAATGGAGGGGATTATCTGAACTATAAAGAAACAAAGGAACTACAGCACTCAGAAATAAATATACTATCATGGAATGTTAATAGGCTGTCCGATCCAGTGAAGAGAGATGGAATACTAGGATATGGAAAGAGGAAAGGGGTGAGAATTGTTCCCCTGCAGGAAATTCACCTAACTCCAGAAGAGCATCCAAAGCTTAACAGAAAGTGATATGATATTCTAGTTGCATAAGAACTAAGGTAGGTTAGATGTACAGGGGTTGTTTTATTAAAGGACAGAGCCCTGCTGTTGGCTGTTAACAATACATGGTTGGATCAACAGGGTTGTTAAGTGGGAGTGAAGGGCTACCTTAATGGAGTTAAATTAATCCTAATTTCCCATTTAAATCCCTCCAAAAGGTAAACAGCAAAGGTTACAGGAGAGGGTTTCTATTAGATGAATGAACGATCAAAATATTGAGTACAACATGCTCAACACACTTTGATTGATCGTTCATCTAATCAAATACTGAAAAAGACAAAAACTGGAGTCCCAAAAAGTTTTAGTTGGCCATGGTGGTGAGTGTAGCTTGTGACGTAAGGATGTTACACTGTGTGGAATGGCTAGGCAAATGAATTCCGTACTTGTGTGTACATGTTGCGATTACTAGGTAATTGCCCTTTCCCTAATGTAGAGCGATCTCGGAGTTGGTATATATAATTAAGGGGGGGCACAGCCCCCCATATCGGGGATGTGGTGGGCGAAGCCCCCCACTTTCTTTTAAAAGTAGAAGAGTGTGTTTAGGTTTGATAGTTGTTGAATGATGTGAGAATGTATGGGTTTATCTGTATTCGTTGTATGTTTGTGTTGCATGTTAGTGTAGGGAAGGTGTGGGACAAACAAAACTTTTCGTAACTCCGTTTTTTCGTTATTTTAAGGGTTCGATTAGATGAATGTTCGATCAAAGTGTGTTGAGCATGTTGTATTTGACATTTAGATCATTCGTTCATCTAATATAGACCCTTCAGGAGATGCTAGGGACCATAACCCAGTTTTATGAAGGTATACTACTTATCTAGGGTGATTGGAATATAATCTTCTCCCAGACAGAACTGAAGCAGAAACAATGAGAAGGAGGCAAACTGGACAAGAAAAAGGTTAAAAGACACTTGGAAAAAAAGGTTTAATAAGAATGATTACAGCTTTTACAGCTCTAGATATAAAACATAGTCAGGAAAAGACAAAATTCTCATATCTAGAGGACATGTACACTTAGTGCAAGAGCTAGTTACTGGTCATTTGTTCTGACCATGCTTCTCTTATCCTTAAAGCTAGGACTGGAAAAGGACAAATAAGACAAACACTCTGGAGATTTCCTGTTTATCATTTGGAACAGGAACTCTTCAGAAACTGGGGCCATACTGTAATAGCTCGGAAGGCTCGAGGTAGCAACATCTTGGAAGGATGGCATTATTGTGAATATATACACGGAAGGCAGAAATCCTGATCTTCCTGAAACAAACAGACCAATTACATCTTAAAGCATGATTATAAAATATTTATGGGAATTTTGGCAGCAAGATTTGGAAAACTGATGACAGCTTTGATAGATTTACATCAATGTGGATTTATTGATGGAAGACGCTTCAGTGTCTGATTTTTTTTTTTTTTTTTTACTTTTGTCAGATCATCTGAATAGCTACCCAGAGTTTCTTCTACAACTGACTTTATGCATTCCTGTAGTGGGTTACTTATTTTAAACACTGGAAAGTGCATTTGATTTATTTTTCCTTACTGAAAGTCATCTCCTACTGGAAGCCATCCCCTTTACAAAAGCTGAAGCTTGAATTGCTTGTTTGCTGAACAGCTGCAAAACTTGAGCTTTGTTTCTCTTTTTCTAGTTGATTTTCTCTTACTTTTTGCAAATTTATTCTTAGCTGACATCTAGACCGTGTAATTACTAGACTGAGTTTTACCCAAATTAATAACTTTTACTGGCTTTTTATCAGTTTTCATACTGAGAATACTGTAATCAACCTGCTGCTTGGTGTAGAGCCATTTTGGAAGAACTGAATACTTTGCAGTTCTTTATCCTTGTTAAGTTCTGATCACACAGAAAGGACATGATGGTTCCATCAGTATGATAGATTTCTTGTTGTATAGTTTATACAAGTCGCACGTCTTGTGACAGTCCGTCAGTATCAGTTTTATTACTGCTTGTCTGGGCTTTGTTTTCACATTAATGGTCAATCTGATCTCCCCTGAAAAAGTTCTTGGATTTGTTTTATCCTTTGTTTCTGGTGGCACAATTTGTTTTGCCTTTATGAAAAGTGTTGTATACCTTGGAAATGAAAGATACAAATATTACAATTCTGCTTTAGATGAGTGTACTTAGAGCTGATGAAATAGGTTCAACAGAAAACCCTGCCCCTAGACCCCGACTGTTTTCCCCTGTAACACTGAAATTCTTGACCTTTGCCCACGCCACCCAAATTCTTCCATATTGGGAAATGTTTTTTGTTAGATTGTAGTGAACTGTTAGACCTGTAGAATGCATACTTTTCTAGTGTGCAGACCTCACAGCATTGGAATTATCCAAAGATCTTGCTGCAGGTGAGATGCCTGGCTAAGTAGAACTTTGCATGCACACAAGAGTGAGAAAGTGAGCAGTGGAAGCAGTCAGCACAGGTTGGGCAGTTCATTCTGGCAGAGTAAATTTCTGCTGTCATAACCACTGCTACTTACCAGTGAAACTTTTAGTTCCAAAAAGGTTTACAGGAGGTAGGACAAAACAACACTGGACTGCAAAGGATAAAAAAAAGTAAAAGAACGGAAAATTTGGGGGTAGGCTAAGATGTCTTTTAAAGTAAAAACAGTCATTTGGCTCTGCTTGACAGAGGCTCAGGTAATTAATCAATGGGGCGGCAAAAGCCGACACACTCTGGCTAGGCTTATAAATGCCCTCGGGCAGATAGCCTAGTACCTACCTATGTACCTATGTACATGATAGCATAATTAAACAGTGATGGTTATACAAGATGGATGTAGAATATGGCAAGAGGGAGTGATGGTTTCTTTGATGTAGAAAAAGCATTTGATAGAGTAGAATGGGTTTTATTTATTTGCCATTTTAAGTAGGATGTGAAGTCCATGCACTTTTACAGTCCTCCTGAAAAAAATGTGTAACAGAATGAATACAAGAGTAAAAATATCCTCTCTGCTTTCTAATACCATTCTGTTAGTGAGGGGAACCAGGCAGGGATGCCAACTGCCTTCCCTCTTCTTTGCTTTATACCTAGAGCCCTTGGTTGCTACTGTAAGACAGTTTAATAGAGGAGGCTATCTCTGGACAGGTATGGAAATGAAGATCTCACTTTTTGCAAACAGTGTTACAATAATGTTAGCCAAACCGCATGAAGACATGATTAAATTGTTTGAAATCTTGAGTAGATTCAGGCAGTTGTCAGGGTACAAAATCAATAAAGATAAAACTAAGATAATAGGTATTAATATAATTTATAGGGCTCAACTTAGGTTCATAGGTGTTTACTAGGTTAATGATCACAAGGGCCTTTTTAAGCCTAGCCATACATCCCAAATCTCTGATAGGTTCTAGTACTCTTCATAAGAATAAGCATTGAGTTGGGAGATAAAATATTTACAAGCAGGGTTCTGGGAGATGAACCATTTACAGGCTGCCTGTGTCCATTAGAGACACAGGTGCCAAACCAGGGATGAATTTCCTGTTCATATCCAATTATCCAAGTTATGCTTGAATTTGGTTAGGGAGGAACTCTGCTTCACATGGATGGGTAGTCTTTTTCAGAGATGAGGTATTCTCTGGGATACATACATGTCTCTCCAGCAGGGCAATTTATATCACAGGCAAAGTTTAAGTCTTTAGAATGGATTATTCTTGTGCTGTTTGTTTTGCAGATATTCAGGAGGTCCATCAGAGAGGGGTTTGACCATGCCCTGTATGCCAAGCATAGATCTACCCTCAACAGCCTGTAGAAGACAGAATACAGAGATAGAGCCTTGAGGTGGTCTGTATAAGGCATGTTACTTATGCCCTTTATTCTTTTAGTAAGGAAACTCTGTAGACATTCCAATTGTTGAATATGCCTGGTTAGGTACATACCAAAGGGGGCATTATACTCAATGATAGGTCTGATGAATGCCAGATACAGTGGAACAATGGCTTTCTTGGACCTATATGCCATACCTTTGTTTATAAATTGTGCAACATTTCCTCACTACTGTAGACACGTGATGGTCAAAGTCAAAGGCTAGATTACTTAGGTTCATAGGTTCATAGGAGGTTACTAGGCTAATGGCCCAAGGGCCTTCACAAGCCTAGCCTTGTTAAACCCATATTCCCTAACTGACCTTGGTTAGATGGCCATTATTCGCAGAGCAGGTCTATGATCAGCACCAAATGCACCTGTCCATGCACTTATTTTTAAAATCATTTTTTTTCTCAAAACTTGCATCTTATCTGTCTTTGGCCTAGCACTCTTGTGCAGGGTCATTTACTGCACTGTTATAACTTGTTGATACTTGTGAACCTCTGCTATATCTGAAAAAAACAAAAAAACAAAAAAAATCTTGCTTTTTTCCCACTTTTCTGAGATTTAAAAAAGTTCAGTTACAGGCTTGCTGTTCTTGAACTGTTTGTAAGTTTCTGTGAGGCCATTTTTTTGCTTGGGCTAAAGGGAAGTCTCTCTGTTGATCAGTGGCAGTGAAAAACATTGAGCAGCCTGCCTGCCCCTGTGGGAGTGGTTACTGACTTGAAGCTGTAGTTTTATTGGCCATTTTGGGTCAATTCCAAAACTCCTTCATCTTCCTCTCTTAAAACCCTCTTTTGCGCATTTTTGCGCGTTTTTGTGCATAGCGCAACAGCGGGCAGCGCCACCTAATTGGGTTTAAACTATTCCTGGCTCCACAAAGTCTGCTCTTCACTTTTTCCCTTAGAACTGCTCTATCTCTCAATTTAAACACCATATTCTCATTCTAAGGCCCTTCACTGGTCCAATTAAGTAATCCTACAAGTTAGCACTATTAAACCATAAGCACTACTTACTCTTATACTCTCTACGATTACCCTGTCCTCTATTGGTCTGTCTTAAATTCAGTTTCCCTATATTACTCTAGCATGTCCAAAGGTCAGTCAATGGTTTCCTCTCCAGTCCAGCTGGTGAATCTGGGAAGTTTGAGGCAATGTTACAACTGTCTCATGTACACGGACAACCCTCTCCTCCTCCAAACAGGTTCAAATATATGTGAAAGATGCAACTATTTAGCCAAACTGGAGGCTGAGCTCTCTCATCTCAAAACTGGTGTAACCAGTCAGGAGGAGAAGGTAACCTCACACAACACAATTCCAGTATCACATAGTCCCACCACATCAGCGAACCAAACACATAAATACACAAAAACATACTCGGAGGCTCTAAATAAAAATCTACCTAAGCAACAGAGACCTCCAAAGCAGACATCCAAGCAAACGCTACCTCAAAACAAAACACGCACAACACATAACCCACAAAGTCAGTGTGCCAAGCAGCCACAGCCCTTAAGGCTGAATAACACACCTGATACTCTTGTAATAGGTGACTCTATTGTCAGACACACTGACGTCCGCTCACCAGGCTGAATAAAGAGAAGGTCACGGTGAGCTGCCTGTCGGGTGCTAGGATCCGCCACATAACACAAGCACTCAGGTCACTCCAAAGCAAATACAAATATGACTCAGTCATTGTACATGCTGGTGTGAATGACCTGAGACGTACCTCCCTGGACTACATGAAAAGAGACATAGAGGAGCTCTCTGATCATGTAGCCCAGGCTGGTATGACCCTGACCTTGAGCAGCATCTTACCCTCACCTAGAATGATGCCACAGTACAAAGACAAAATGATTGATTTTAACAATTGGCTAAAATTTTGTGTCATTCAAAGGGGATCCAGTGTCTGTCAGCCTGGGATGACATGCTCGACAAGCCAAGTTGCTTCGCTAGGGACGGCTTGCACCTGTCACCACTGGGCTTTCGGATATTGGCAAAGGCTCTTGCCACCCCCATAGTGCCTTTTTTAGGCAAGGCTCAAAAGTCAAACCCACCTCCATAGACAGCACAAGGAACAAGAAACTAAGGGTAATGCTGCTAAATGCCAGAAGTCTTAACCTCAAGATGCACGCACTCGAAGCTCTCCTCAGTATGGAGAACATCGATATCTGTGCAGTGACAGAAACCTGGTTCAAGGCTCCAGAGAGCACCCCAGCACTACCAGGCTATACCTCATATCATGCTTTTCGGCCCCAAAACCTGGACCGAACCACAAAAGGAGGGGGGGTTTCCATATTTATCAAGGATATCCACACCTCCAGGTTAGTGGCATTGCACGAAGTATCGGAGACCATCCATGTGCAACTAACAGTGGGCAAGACTGCTTTTCAGTTTATAGCATCCTACAGACCACCCTCTCAAAGTCGGGAATCCCACTCGGCTTTCCTGAAAACATTGGAGAACATGAAGATCTCTCCGAACACCATTATATTGGGCGACTTCAACTACCCAAACATTGACTGGGAGCACTACTCAAGCCCCAGCACCTTAGCCCAAAGGTTCCTGGAAATTATAAACTCAAATGCTATGGAGCAACTAGTCACCACTCCCACAAGAGGGACAACATACTAGACCTGATCATTACCAACATGGGGACTCTATGCTCCACACCAGAAGTATATCCCTCATTGGTAAGATCAGACCATAAATTAATTTCACTGGATGTCCACATCCCGACCCCACCCCAGCCCAGAAAACCACAGTGAAAAACTTCTCAAAAGCGAACTTCTCACTTCTCAAAACTGAAGTGGAATCCTTCAAGGCCCCAGGGCCAGTGGAAACTACGGCCCAAACTGCAGAATCCTATATAAATGCATTCTACGGACATCTCCAGGAATGCATGGATCATGCAATCCCAAACAAAACCAAGACCCAATCATCCAAAGGCAGGCGTCCAGTCTGGTGGACCCCTGTCATAAATAAACTGTACAACAGAAGGAGGAAGCTACTACATGATAGAGCAAAATCCCTAATAGGGAAGGCATCTCTGATCAGTACTAGCAAAAAATTACGATCCCTCATAAAATCCTCCAAGGCCAGCTTCGAGAGAAAAATTGCACAGAACACCAAAGATAATCATAAGGCTTTTTTCAGTTATGTTAGAAACCTGGGATGCAACTCCCAGACTTGTTCTGAGTTGATTCTAAACGACAAAAATACACTGAACCCACAGACATCGCCAATATCCTGGCAGACAGGTTCAGTGCAAACTTCTCCACCTCCCCAAAAGAGCAAGTATCTATCACGGCAGAGGGCTGCCTCCCAAACATCTCTGATGCTCAGGTGAAGGCTGCCCTCTCCAAAGCAAAAAACACTGCTTCCATGGGACCAGATGGCGTCCCAGGTTGCGTCCTACATGAACTCCAAGAGGAACTAATCCCTCAAATAAAACAGCTATACAATCTCAGCCTCACTACAGGATATGTGCCCACAGAATGGCGTACAGCAACAGTGGTCCCACTCCACAAAGGTGGAGCCTCTTCGGACCCTGGAAACTATCGCCCCATAAGCCTGACTAGCTTAGTCTGCAAGGCTGTGGAGAGGATCATCATGGAGCTCATAAACAAAGACATTGGGGACCTACAGACACTGGATCCTACCCAGTTCGGCTTTGTCAAGGGCAGATCCTGCCTTTTGAACCTGGTTGACTTCTTTGAAACAGTCACCAAAGCCATAGATGAAGGGAAGGTAGTCCACACAGCCTATCTGGACCTTGCAAAGGCATTTGACACAATACCCCACTCGGGCATCATAGATAAGCTATCCAGCTTAAATATAAACCCCTATGTCACAAGATGGTTCGTAAACTGGCTCAAAGACAGAACCCACAGAGTGAGAGTTGCTGGAGCCATGTCAGACTTGAAACCGGTCACAAGTGGCGTCCCACAGGGTTCTGTCCTGGGACCACTCTTGTTCGGTATATACTTTTCCGAGGTACAGGCAAACGTGGGAGGACTATGGCTCACCAAGTTCGCAGACGACTGCAAACTGGGCGCCATAATCAACTCTCCAGCTGACACAAACATCCTTCAAAAAGGTCTCACAGAGACAGATGACTGGTGCCAGCGCCATGGTTTAAAGCTAAATGCCAAAAATGTATAGTCATACCCTTTGGCAAAAACAATGTGCCCACAAATTACCACATAGGTGGAAACCCATTAAGTACAGAGAAAGTTATTAGGGACCTGGGGACCCAAGTTGATAGCAGTCTCTCCTTTGAAAACCACATTGCCAAAGTGGTTAGAAAGACCTTCTACATAGCCCACCTCATCACGAAGGGTTTCACATCTAGATCAAGAGAGGTAATCGTGCCCCTTTATTCATCCCTCATCAGGCCCATCATAGAATACAATGCCCCTTTTGGGATGTACCTTACCCAACACCTGCAGCAATTAGAAAGACCCCAAAAGTATCTCACCAAGAGGATCAAGGGTCTCAAACAGATAACATATGCTGCTCGGTTAAAAAAACTCCAGCTCTACTCAGTTGCATACCGCCTACTTCGAGGTGATCTATGCCTGACATACAAAGCTATGTCAAATCCAGAATTAATGGATATGCTCCACCTCAGTAAATCTAAATCCCTTAGAGCCACACGCTCGAGGGACTTGAACCTCAGCACAGAAATAAATAGAACTTGCTGGAGGGACAGGTTCATAACCCAGAGGCTCCCTTTGCTCTGGAATAGAATTCCAGTTCATGTGAGGCAGAGCACCTCACTGAATCTCTTCAAGAAGAATCTCGATAGGTGGATGGGGGATCGTAGGTTTGTCCCAGGGATTACTCCCGTGTCACTATTAGACAGAGGCACAGTAAACTAAACCTTAAAAAGGGCACAGTATACTCAAATCAAGGGGTGGCGTAAGCCATACAGAATTGGGCTAGGCTTATAATTGCCCCAGGGCAGATAGCCTAGTATGAACCTATGAACCTATAAAGACATAGGTGCCACCTCTGGGATGTGTTTATAGTCTCCCATCCAATTGTCTAGATTGCATTTGAATAGTTCATTAAGGAGCTCTGCTTCACATGAATTGGGAGTTTATTCCAGAGAAGCAGCAATCTTTGGGAGATATATCTGTCTCTCCAGCATGCTCTGTTAATGTCACAGGCTAGGCTGACATCCCTGGAGTGAGTGACTCTTGTCCCATTTGATTTGCGTATGTGCAGCATTCCCATTAGGGCAGGGTCAGACACTGCTCTGTAGACCAGGCACAAGTCACCTCTCAGCAGCCTGTAGGATACAGAGTACAGTGACAGGGATTTCAGTCTTTCCATGTTGGTCATGTTTTGGAGGCCCTGAATTTTCTTGGTGAGAAACCTCTGTAGTCTTTCTAGCTGCTGCAGGTGTCTGGTGAGGTACATGCAAAAGGGAGTGTTGTACTCTATTAGTGGTCTGATGAGGGTCAAGTACAGAGGAGTTATAACATCCTTAGTCTTGGATCCGATGTTCTTACTTATGAGATGTGCAATATAGAAGGCTTTCCTTGCCACTGTAGATACATGGTGATTGAAGTTTAGATTGCTATCAACCTGTATTCCCAAATCTCACACTACTGGATTTGAGCTTGGGGGGGTGCTGTCAGTATTGTAATTTCTAACTTACTGAGCAGAATCCAGAAATTTGGAGTAGGAAGGAGTTAAAATATTTGGAGATCTGGCTGTAAGAAACATATGAACGTTCAATGTTTAAATCATATGAAGAAGCATTGATAAAAAAAGGTGTAAACTATAAAATTGGAAAGTGCTAAGTTTGAATATGACACAATGAGCCCAGATAGTTCACTGGCATGTGATGTCCCACATTTTGCATTTATTAAAGTCTTTCTAGGCACTGCTGACACAGACAACATTCAGGAGAGTAAATTCATGGATGAAAGATTTAATTTGGGTAGTTGGAAAACCCAGAGTAGGAATGGACAAACTACCCTTCTGATAAACAGGGGTGGACCAGCGGTGTCTCATACAAATCAATATATAAAATCAATTTAATCGGAGATGTTTGCAAAAAAAATCAAGATAAGGCTTTAGCAACTAGGTGGAAACAAGTCCAGTGGGTGTTATTTCTATGATTTCAACATAGAGACCCACTGGGGATTTTTGTTGAGACAGAATCCATTTTATAGCTCAGTCCCTACTGTAGACACATAATAAAGAAATTAGTCATATTTTTGCAACAAGGAACCTTAGAGAACAGAAGCAATATCTTCTCCCTCTTGGAGTAATGGAAAGGGATGCAGATTAGGAAACTATAGCATGGCACTGCATATGACGTAAGACTGTGTTCACTTAATAGGACCAAATCTTAAAAGGAGGGAATATTATAACATGGGAAGATGCTCAAAGAGAATTCATGTTGCCATGTGACAGTCTTCTGCAATTTTAGGATTTATTCAGAGAAGTACTTTGGAAAACGTGATTGATTATCCCAGAAGAACAGTGGTCAAGTTTGATAAAATGGCTAGTGAGTTTGATAGAGGCATCTATTATAAGTGAGCGATGGACATCTATCAGATATGGGATACTCCACTGTGAGTATGAGGGGGGAATGGTAACAAAATTAAGAAGAGTCTGGGGAGAGATGTTTAGTACTGAACTTGGAAATGAATCATGGGAATGGATCTGCACTATAACAGCAAAAGTAATAAAATCCAGAAAATTCCACATTTTTGCATGGAAATGCCTGCATAAATACATTTATACACCAATAATACTTGGCAAAATGTTCTCAACATCACAGTCAATTTGCTGGCGTTAGGAAATGTGGTAACAATGAGATTGCTCTGAATGTAATGAGGTTTAAAGAAGGTCTTGCAGATATGATGGGGTTAGTAACAAATCACCAGGTAATTTTAACTGAAGGAGATTTTTTTCCAGGTATGGACAGTGAGGAATGTATATAGATAATTGAAGCAGATAATGTGGATTTTAGGCTTGACAGACAAAAACAATTATTAGGAAATGGAAGAAAAGAGAAAGCCCAATAACAGAGGAGTTAACTAACTTGGTAGAGAAATTAAGGAAGGAGGAAGGAAGATGGAAGAAGGGCAGTAAGTCATTTATGAAAAGATGGCTACCCTGGCTCAAGTAACTAGACACTACAGTGGATATATAGTATTAGACAAAGAAAGGTGGGAAGGACTGCTTGTTTATTGCCATGTTAAGTAATGGTATACGGCTGTAAGGCTGTAATGGGAGAGATTGTATATATTTGTATATAGTTGTGACCACCCTCCTCTGAGCCAGTAATCAAGGAGTCTCAATCTTCACCATGGACACAGGTGATGGACATTCACTTGGAACAAAAATAGATACACACAATATTTCCAGATGCAGCACTCTCTGCACCAAGCACAATTTCTTTTAAAAGTACACAGTGAGCACACTCCCGTCCTAGGGCTGGGTTTTCCTCTCTCTATCCAGGCCCCAAATAAGACTCCCTGCTGACACAGCTGTAGAATTATGTCATCAGCCGAGTGTTCCAAGCCGAGTCCTCCACCAACCTCTCTGTGAAACCAGTGCTCTCTGTCCCTGCCCCAAGTAGCTGACATGCACACTCTTTGAGATTTGATTTTCATACACACACACACACACACACACACACACACACACACACACACACACACACACACACACATACACACCTGGGAAAGGCTGGTACATATTTCCCATTCTGTTATCCTTTGCCCAGACTATAAGGTGGTTAAACTGCCACCAGCCAGCTGCTCTAAGGCTCTTACAAGGGTAACCAGCTATGCTGAGTGAAATTTATACTAATACCAATGGTAATGTTGATGAAACAGCAAGGCTTTCAGGAGTGGCCACAGTGTCACCAAATAAATATAAATATTCTCAAAGGTTAGAATATTCTGTAAAAGACCAGAAACAATGAAAAGTTTAAATATATTTAATAATAAATAATAAAAGAACATGAAATACTAAATATCTGTTTACAATAAATAGCAGAGTTTCAATCACAGGAACTATTAAAAATAAAACTGATGGATGGATTCACACAGATACATAAAAACAATACTTAACTAATCTCACTATATTTTCCTAACTTCTTCTTCTTTCAGCTTTTTCCACAGTTAGAGGTCGCCACAGTGGATCACCTGTCCGCTCATGATTGATCTAAATAATTACTATTCCCTGGTTACTTACTAAAGCGAGGCAAGATGAAGAGGGTAAGGAGTCTTCCTTTTTGGTCAGGTTTCAAAACCAGACTGCCCTGAGACTTCTGTCTCATCTAATATTAAAACATCATTTCAGTGCTGGATTATAGAATGAACTCATATGTTCTCACACTACCCCCCCATACTAGAAACTAAACAAGAATTTAGCACATATACATATACCATACACACAGACAGAGCTTTGCTGAGATGTTTTATAACATCTGGAAGCAATAAAACCATTTCAAAACTTCCACCCTTCCAGGTTAGCGATTAGTTCACCCGTAAGGACAATGCAAGATTCCTAGTCCTGGTTTTCACAGACATTTCATCTCTGGCTGCAATCAGAACTGTAAGATACAATCTTTATGGCCTAAACCAGGTAATTGAATTTCAGACAATTTTTCGAAGTTATGAATGAAGTCCAAACTAAATAAGTCACTGCTCAGCCAAATAAGATGCATAGATTTATTGCTGAAAAGTTAAATTGTTAATCTTGTCAAGGAAAGTCCAAGAGTCCTTACAAATTTGGTCTTCTGGTAAATGGTATTTCTTCATGTAAAAATCTGCAACCTTTGCACAAGCATATGTTATGCTGTTTCTTGCATCCACTAAGGGAAGCATTGGGGGGTCTTGTAAGTTCTTGGTCTTGTAAGTTCTTATGAATTTTAGGGATACCAAAAAATATAGGTATCCTTGGGGCTGGCATCTTAAGATAGTTAAACACGTGGACATCAATCCGGGCTTCGATGAACATGTCACTGATGTAAGAATTAATTCTGTTATAAGCAATGTTCATCTTATTCATGGATTCCTCCTCTTAAGAGGCTGTTGAAAAAATCTTGATCATTCTGTCCACATAGTCATCCTTGCCCATGATGACCAAGCCTCCTTAAAACAGAGACCTCAGGTGCACCCCACAAAACCCAACATCACTCAATATGAAAAAGGTATGCTTAAAATCCTTCAGGAGGCCCCAGTTAGAATCATGCAACCTGACAAAGGAGGAGGCTTGGTCATCATGGGCAAGGACGACTATGTGGACAGAATGATCAAGATTATTTCAACAGCCTCTTATGAGGAGGTTTCCAGGAATGAGATGAACATTGCTTATAACAGAATTAATTCTTACATCAATGACATGTTCATCGAAGCCCAGATTGATGTCCACATGTTTAACTATCTTAAGACGCCAGTCCCAAGGATACCTATATTTTTGGTATCCCTAAAATTCATAAGAACTTACAAGACCCTCCAATGTGTCCCTTAGTGGATGCAAGAAACAGCATAACATATGCTTGTGCAAAGGTTGCAGATTTTTACATAAAGAAATACCTTTTACCGGAAGACCAAATTTGTAAGGACTCTTGGACTTTCCTTGACAAGATTAACAATTTAACTTTTCAACAATAAATCTTTGCATCTTACTTGGCTGAGCGGTGACTTATTTCATTTGGACTTCATTCATTTGGTTTGAGTGTACTGAAGTTTCGTTTCTGCATCAGTTTGTTTGTAAATGGCCAGCAGAATGGTCACCAGCACGCCTATTTCACCAAGCCAGACAGAGGAATGTGGGAATCTAACAGCACTAATCGAGTGCTTAACACAGAAGGTCGACTCCTTATCTAGGAGACTGGAGACAGCACAGCATATAGAACAACTCGGCCATCAAGGGTCTAATGAGGGCTCGAGAATTTCAGCTTCTTCTGGCGCTAATAATGTGCACCTTGCCTCGGGCAATAACCTTCATCCTTCGAGGACTACAACACCGGATCGGGGAGTAACAACACCTAATTTGGGATACAAACCAGGAAACAACATTCATGGAACAGAAACTTTGAACACAGGTCCCTTTAATAGAAACCAAACAGAAGGGAACATGCTTAACAATGTACAAGAGGCTTTTTCACTTGGGAACTGGATAGAAAGACCATTCATTTTTGACAACTACACACAAAACAATAACCCGGAACTGTTGGAGCCTTCAGGTACTGATTTATCTTTTAAATTGCAAGAACTTGACCAGAAACTGATCAAGTTGAGAAAGTTACAACTGGAAGTTGTTTACTTCCGGGAATGCCAGCGTTTAAAAATTATACCAAAAGGGCTTAGGTCATGGCAATACCCGACTGGGCTTGCCGAAGGTTCATTGTTTCATAAGGAGTTACTCTGTTTATTTGATAAACATGGGTTTGAGTTACTAGAATTGTTATGCGCCCATTATCAGAACAATATTAATATGTTGATTAAGGAAACAACTGTGTTGGACAATTTAATAAAAGTAGATCAAGATTATTTACGGTACCGGTTTGATTATGAAAGAATCTGCAACAGCATAGAACAATATATGACTAAACTGAAAACCACCAAAGTTAAAAAATTAAACCGGGATCTTAAAGATTATAGACAGGGGACTGCTTATCCCAAACCACCACCTTCCCAGGGGAATTACTTACTTGAGGCAAGAGCACCATAAGAATCTGGGTGTAATATTTCCCTGAGAGAGTGGAACTTTTGGAAGATAACAACAATGCAGCAACAGCTAACAATAATATAAGGAGAAGTGAACATGTTTGTAATAGGAATAACAACAACCCACCGGGCGAATCACTTCAACACACGGTTGTAAACAATACAAATTTTCAGAACAGGGCTTTCAATCACAGCCCTGCTCATGGCAAGAAACAGAACAGGAACAGGAATCAGAGGAAATGATTTTTCCAATGCCGATGACTATTCCTAACACGAATAACAACTGCAGGGTGATTTTTAATTCTAGTAAAGACTTTAAAATTTTTAACTACTCTGACCTTGGCATTGCACCCGAAATGGCAGATTTAATATCCAAGGGATTCAAGTTTGTTCCTACAGCCCGGGCAGATATAGCCAGGACACTTATTGACCTAAAGAGTTTTGTTAGGAGCTTGAATTTGAAAATACTGTTGGGCCACAACAATAGTCCCAAACCGGACTTTTGTATTTCTAGTATATATAACCCCCCTCTTCATCCTGCTCTATTATTATTTGAGCAGATTTGCGAATTGGACATCCGCAGTGTTTTAAAACAGAGACCTCAGGTGCACCCCACAAAACCCAACATCACTCAATATGAAAAAGGTATGCTAAAAATCCTTCAGGAGGCCCCAGTTAGGATCAAGCAACCTGACAAAGGAGGAGGCTCAGTCATCATGGCCAAGGACGACTATGTGGACAAAATGATCAAGATTATTTCAACAGCCTCTTATGAGGAGGTATCCAGGAATGAGATGAACATTGCTTATAACAGAATGAATTCTTACATCAATGACATGTTCATCGAAGCCCGGATTGATGTCCACATGTTTAACTATCTTAAGACGCCAGCCCCAAGGATACCTATATTTTTTGGTATCCCTAAAATTCATAAGAACTTACAAGACCCCCCAATGCATCCCTTAGTGGATGCAAGAAACAGCATGACATATGCTTGTGCAAAGGTTGCAGATTTTTACAAGAAGAAATACCTTTTACCGGAAGACCAAATTTGTAAGGACTCTTGGACTTTCCTTGACAAGATTAACAATTTAACTTTTCAGCAATAAATCTTTGCATCTTACTTGGCTGAGCAGTGACTTATTTCATTTGAACTTCATTCATTTGGTTTGAGTGTACTGAAGTTTCATTTCTGCATCATTTTGTTTGTAAATGGCCAGTGGAACGGTCACCAGCACACCTATTTCATCAAGCCAGACAAAGGAATGTGGGAATCTAACAGCACTAATCGAGTGCTTAGCACAGAAGGTCGACTCCTTATCTAGGAGACTGGAGACAGCACAGCATATAGAACAACTCGGCCCTCAAGGGTCTAATGATGGCTCGAGAATTTCAGCTTCTTTTGGCACTAATAATGCACACCTTGCCTTGGGCAATAACCTTCATCCTCGGAGGACTTCAACACCGGAACGGGGAGTAACAACACCTAATTTGGGCTACAAACCAGGGAACAACATTCATGGAACAGATACTTTGAACACAGGTCCCTTTAATAGAAACCAAACAGAAGGGAACATGCTTAACAATATACAAGAGGCTTTTTCACTTGGGAACTGGATAGAAAGACCGTTAGTTTTTGATGACTACACACAAAACAATAACCCGGAACTTTTGGAGCCTTCAGGTACTGATTTATCTTTTAAATTGCAAGAACTTGACCAGAAACTGATCAAGTTGAGAAAGTTACAACTGGAAGTTGTTTACTTCCGGGAATGCCAGCGTTTAAAAATTATACCAAAAGGGCTTAGGTCATGGCAATACCCGACTGGGCTTGCCGAAGGTTCATTGTTTCATAAGGAGTTACTCTGTTTATTTGATAAACATGGGTTTGAGTTACTAGAATTGTTATGCGCCCATTATCAGAACAACATTAATATGTTGATTAAGGAAACAACTGTGTTGGACAATTTAATAAAAGTAGATCAAGATTATTTACGGTACCGGTTTGATTATGAAAGAATCTACAACAGCATAGACCAATATATGACTAAACTGAAAACCACCAAAGTTAAAAAATTAAACTGGGATCTTAAAGATTATAGACAGGGGACTGATTATCCCAAACCACCACCTTCCCAAGGGAATTACTTACTTGAGGCAAGAGTACCACAAGAATCTGGGTGTAATATTTCCCCTGAGAGAGTGGAACTTTTGGAAGATAACAACAATGCAGCAACAGCTAACAATAATATAAGAAGTGAACGTATTTGTAATAGGAATAACAACAACCCACCAGGCGAATCACTTCAACACACGGTTGTAAACAATACAAATTTTAAGAACAGGGCTTTCAATCACAGCCCTGCTTGTGGCAAGAAACGGAACAGGAACAGGAATCAGAGGAAATTATTTTTCCAATGCCGATGACTATTCCTAACATGAATAACAACTGCAGGGTGATTTTTAATTCTAGTAAAGACTTTAAAAATTTTAACTACTCTGACCTTGGCATTGCACCCGAACTGGCAGATTTAATATCCAAGGGATTCAAGTTTGTTCCTACAGCCTGGGCAGATATAGCCAGGACACTTATTGACCTAAAGAGTTTTGTTAGGAGCTTGAATTTGAAAATACTGTGGGGCCACAACAATAGTCCCAAACCGGACTTTTGTATTTCTGGTGTATATAACCCCCTCTTCATCCTGCTCTATTATTATTTGAGCAGATTTGTGAATTGGACATCTGCAGTGTTTTAAAACAGAGACCTCAGGTGCTCCCCACAAAACCCAACATCACTCAATATGAAAAAGGTATGCTTAAAATCCTTCAGGAGGCCTCAGTTAGGATCATGCAACCTGACAAAGGAGGAGGCTTGGTCATCATGGGCAAGGGCGACTATGTGGACAGAATGATCAAGATTATTTCAACAGCCTCTTATGAGGAGGTATCCAGGAATGAGATGAACATTGCTTATAACAGAATTAATTCTTACATCAAAGACATGTTCATCAAAGCCTGGATTGATGTCCACATGTTTAACTATCTTAAGACGCCAGCCCCAAGGATACCTATATTTTTTGGTATCCCTAAAATTCATAAGAACTTACAAGACCTCCCCAATGCGTCCCTTAGTGGATGCAAGAAACAGCATAACATATGCTTGTGCAAAGATTGCAAATTTTTACATGAAGAAATACCTTTTACCAGAAGACCAAATTTGTAAGGACTCTTCGACTTTCCTTGACAAGATTAACAATTTAACTTTTCAACAATAAATCTTTGCATCTTACTTGACTGAGCAGTGACTTATTTCGTTTGGACTTCATTCATTTGGTTTGAGTGTACTGAAGTTTTATTTTTCAAAGTTAGCTGGACTGAGATTAACCTCTTTTCTTCCAGTATCCTCTGTTACAATACATTCATTTCAACAGTTACAATACAGTCTAACATACAGGTGTATTTCTGTTCTGTCCAGCAGGACCCACTGTTGGTACATTTTTAACACAAGCAGCTTTATAAATACATTTTCAACACAAGCATCTGCACAAATCAGTTTGATATACAAATGACATAAAGTTCTTGACAAAACTCCAGCTATCTATGCTGACATTTATTACACATCCACTGCCCTACTTCACCTATCATAGCTGGCAATACCTCACATTATCAATCTCTCCCCCTTTGAAGACTCAAGCTAGTTTTTTAAGTGTCCCCTTGAGAAATGTGGCTTGAGGGACATGAGCTTGTCTGGGAATACATTAGCCGATACCCTGTCTCAAACCCATCTGCATTGGTATTGGTGACCCCACTACAGTGCTACACTGTCATGTCATATGCATACAACCCTAGGCTTCACCTTAATAAGTTTGAATTTTGATGGCTGGCTCGATGTAGCCATAGATCCTCCTCAGACTCCTTCTGCCATCCACCACAAATACTCCCTATCATGGTAAGGCTTCATCATGTTAACATGGTACAGTTTCTGCCCCTGCCTCCTGCCTAGCAGTTCTACCATGTAGTTAGCATCACTGACCTTCCTTACTACTTTGAAGGGTCCTTCCCAAGCTGCCTGCAACTTATTGTGTCTGACAGGGATGAGCACCATAACCTGCTGTCACATAGCATACTCTCAAGCTTGAGCATTCCTGTCATACCAGATCTTTTTCTGGTGTTGGGCTCCTGCCAGGTTCTCTTGTTCCAATCCCATGAGCTCCCTAAGCCTTGTCCTGAGGTTTAGGGCATATGCCACAACAGAATGCTTGTGGGATTCATAATCACCCTCCCACTCATCATGAATCAAATCTAAAGGCCCTTTCACCCTATGCCCATACAACAACTCAAAGGGGTGAACTAATTGCTACAGTGGAAAGGTGGAAGTTTTGAAATGGTTTTATAGCTTCCAACCTGTGGATTCCTGGTGTAGCTCTCTGTATGCAAACAGCAGATGGAACAAGTATGTGTCCCACTCTCTCTTAAACTGGTCTGCAAATGCCTGCAACTTTGTCTTTATTGTACAGTTTAACCTCTCCACAAGACCATTAGTCTGGGGGTGGTAGGGGTGGTCTTTAGGTACTTCACTCCACAACATTCCCACAGACAAGTCATCAGGTCTGACTTGAAACTGGCATTTCTGTCAGTCAATATTTTTCTCAGGAAACCTACCCTGCTGAAAATCTCTAACAAAGCATTTGCCACCTTCTCTGCCTCGGTGGAGGACACAGCCACTGGCTCAGGGTATCTAGTAGCATAATCTACTAATACCAGGATATATTTCTTCCCTGTGGAACTTGGGGTACTCAGATGCCCCACAATATCCATAGCTACCCTGTGAAATGGCTCCTCAATATCAGGCAAAGGCATCAAAGGAGCTTTGACCTTGTCTCCTGCCTTGCCTACTTTTTGGCACTGCTCACAGTTTCTGAAATACCCTGTTACATCCCTTGTAATCCCAGGCCAATAAACGTTCTACATAATACATCTCTTTGTATGCTTTATGCCCATATGACCTGCAAAAAGAATATCATGGGCTATGGCTAGAAGTGCCAGATGGTGGGCTCTAGGCACTACCAACTGCTGTATTACCTCGCCCTCTAGCCCTCTCTCAGGGGTCCACTCTCTATACAGTAACCCTTTGTTCCAGTATACAGACTTCTCTTTTCCTTGAGGATCAGATGTCTTCCTAGCTAACTCCCTCAAGCCTCATAGTATAGGGTCTGAACTGAGCCTGTCTCAGCTCTACCTTTGTGACCTTTCCCAGCTCCCTTTCCACAGGAAATCTGATATCCCCTGACAGAGGTGCCTCACTGTCAGCCTGTGTAGTACCACTTACCTTTGTCCTTGCAGTCACTCTGTCCAAGGAAACATCAATACCTACCAGCAGCTGTGGCTCACCTTCCAGCTGACTGCTACAGGGTAGCTCCTTCCCTGAAATAGCCACCTCACCAGCCTTGGCTTCAGTTGTGGGGTCTGTCTGGGTCTCTCCCAGGCTACCAGCCCCACATGCCTGTCTCGAATCCTGACTGCATGTAACTGCATGCACACAAGGTACTGTATTATCAAAATAATTCCCTATCAAGAGATCTGCAGGAATATCCTGAAACACACCTACTTGCTTGCTTCCTTTTCCACCCTCCCAGTCAAGGTGAACCCTGGCCAAAGGCATTTGGAATGGGCTCCTTCCTCGAGCTCTGACTGGAGTGGACTGCTCAAGCAAGTACTGCTCCATTTTAACCTCTGCAGGCTTCACAATGGTTATGTCAGAGGTTGTGTCTCTCTTAGCAGTGGTCTGTTTTCCATCCACTAAGACAGGATATAAACTCAGGTGATAGTCTGGTACCCCTGTTGTCTCCAGATAATTTACCACTGGTATACTGTTATTCACACTTGGCTTCCCCACCTTGCTTCTGTGAACATTTGTATGCTACATGGCCCTACTGGTTACATTTAAAACATCTAACCCTTGATCCTGGCATTGTACCTGAACTATTGGCTTCCCCTGTTACTGGTGGACTCTGTTGGGGTGGTTTAGGCTGCCCACTATGGGTTCCCTTATATCCACTGGGTATACCCTTCTTCTGCAGTGACCCCCTGCTAGCTAAGTAGAGATCCACTTTTTCCCAGCTCATCTGCAGAGTTACACTCCGGGGCTGCCAACCAGATTCTCATGATCTCAGGTAAAGTGCTAAGGGCTTGTTCCCTCACTAAAAGGTCTGCCAGCCTTTCAAAAGTGGTAACCTGACACCCAGTCACTCACCTATGAAAATGAGTGCTTAGCTCAGTGACATATTCACATACACTTTCATCTGCCTTACGTCTATGCTCACGAATTTTTTTTTGTAAGTTACATGTATTAAGACAGGATATAACCTCAGGTGATAGTCTGGTACCCCTGTTGTCTCCAGATAATTTACCACTGGTATACTGTTATTCACACTTGGCTTCCCCACCTTGCTTCTGTGAACATTTGTATGCTACATGGCCCCACTGGTTACATTTAAAACATCTAACCCTTGATCCTGGCATTGTACCTGAACTATTGGCTTCCCCTGTTACTGGTGGACTCTGTTGGGGTGGTTTAGGCTGCCCATTATGGGTTCCCTTATATCCACTGGGTATACCCTTCTTCTGCAGTGACCCCCTGCTTGCTAAGTAGAGATCCACTTTTTCCCAGCTCATCTGCAGAGTTACACTCCGGGGCTGCCAACCAGATTCTCATGCCCTCAGGTAAAGTGCTAAGGGCTTGTTCCCTCACCAAAAGGTCTGCCAGCCTTTCAAAAGTGGTAACCTGACACCCAGTCACTCACCTATGCAAATGAGTGCTTAGCTCAGTGACATATTCACATACACTTTCATCTGCCTTACGTCTATGCTCACGAATATTTTTTGGTAAGTTACATGTATTAACTTAAAACACTCCAATTAACATTGTTTTATTTTATCATAGTTTAAACAATCAGTATCAAACAATTTCAAAAAAGCAGTTACAGCTTTACCATGGAGTAAGGGGATCAGGAACCATACCCAGAGCCCTTGGTCAGCATTATACTGTTTACATACTCTCAAATGTATGAATAAATCTATCAAAATTATCAGTGTTTGTAAACTGTGGAAAAAATTTACTGACATTTATTGCTTCTGGGGTTTGGTTATTCCCTTTCCCATTACCTCCATGACCCTGATGAAGGGTCAGCATCTCCCTCTCATGTTGCCATTGTTTCTCATTTTCTTCAGCCTCCAAATGCCACAGTCTCTCTGCTGATTCTCATTCCAAATGTTTGGCCTCCAGTTCAAGTGTCTTTAACTCCAGATGGATTTTAAGTCCTCTGAAGAAAAGGTGAAATGTTCTGTTTCTGAGGGCTGCAAATCCCCATCACTAGACTGGTTATCCTCCTGGTTGCTGGTTTGTGCTGCAGTTGCAATTAAGGCTGAAATAACTTCCTCTTTAATCAGATTGGCATGCACCAGTCCTTTGGCTTCACACACCTTGGCCAACTGGTTCTTTGTCAGCTTGCCATAATCCTCTGCTGATATCTCTCCCTACTTTCCCTGACTAATCTAAACTAACAATAAATAAATAAAACTGTTGTGAAAATGAAACTGTATATGTTTATTTTGTGACTACTGACAGTACACACACCTTCAGTGACAACTGTCTAGAGGTTACACAAGTTCAATTAATATCCACACCACTGCTCACCAATATGTGACGCCCCTCCTCTGGGCCAGTAATCAAGGAGTGTCAATTCTCACCATGGACACTGGTGAGGGATGTTCAATTGGAATAAAAATCGATACACAAAGTATTTCCAGATGCAGCTGTCTGCACCAAGCACAGTTTCCCTTAAGAGCACACAGGGAACGCACTCCCGTCCTGGGGCTGGATTCCCTCCCTCTATCCAGGCTCCAAATAAGACTCCCCACTGGCACAGCTGTAGAGTTGAATCCTTAGCCGAAGTCCTCCACTACCCTCTCTGTGAAACCAGTGCTGTCTGTCCCTGCTTCAAGTAGCACACACACTCTTTGAGATTTGAATTTCACACACACACACACACACACACACACACACACACACACACACACACACACACACACACACACACACACACACACACCACACACACACACACACATCTGGGAAAGGCTGGCACAGATTTTCCGCTCTGCTATCCTTTGCCCAGACTATAAGGTAGTTACACTACCATCAGCCAGCAACTCTAAAGCTTTTACAATGTTACTGAATTATACTGAGTGAAATTAATACTAATAACAATGGCAATGTTGACGAAACAGCAAGGCTTTCAGGAGCAATTACAATGTCACCAAATAAATGTAAGTACTCTCAAAGTTTAAAATATTCTCTAAAAGACCAGCCACAATGAAAAGTTTAAATATATTGAAAAATAAATAGTAAAAGAAAATGAAAGTACTAAACATCTATTTACAAAAAACACCATAGTTTCTATCACAGGAAATATTCAAAATAACACAGATGGATAGATTCACACAGATACAGAAAACCAGTACTTAACTAATATCACTGTATTTGCCTGACTGATCTAAATAATTACTATCCCTGGTTACTTACTAAAGCAAGGAAAGATTAAGTGGGTGAGAGGTCTTCCTTCTTGGTCAGGTTTCAAAAACAGACTGCCCTGAGACTTCTGTCTCATCTAGTATTAAAACATCATTTCAGTGCTAGATTATAGAATGGCATCACAAACATCTGGTCATCTGAATTCTGGTTCCCACACTACATCCCTTTACTAGAAACTGAACCAGAATTTAGCACATATGTGTTACCATACACACAGATGGAGCTTTGCTAAGATGTGTTATAGCATCTGGAAGCTATAAAACCATTTCAAAACTTCCACCCTTCCAGGGTAGCAATTAGTTCACCCCTAAGGACAATACAGTAGAATTCCTAGTCTTGGTTTTCACAGACATTTAGTCTCTGGCTGCAATAAGAACTGTAAGATACAATCTTTATGGCATAGACCAGGTAATTTAATTTCAGACTATTTGCCGAGGTTAGCTGGACTGAGATTAACCTCTTCTCTTCCAGTATCCTCCGTTACAATATATTCACTTCAACAGTTACAATACAGTCTGGCATACAGGTATATTTCTTTTTTGCCCAGCAAGACCCACTCTTGATACATTTTTAACACAAGCAGCTTTACAAATACATTTTCAACATAAGCATCTGTACAAATCAGTTTGATATACAAATGACATATAATTCTTTACAAAACTCCAGCTAGCTGTGCTGGCATTTGTTATACATCCACTGCCCTACGTCTTCTGGTTTAGCTGGCAATACCTCAATCCACCACAATAGTTACAAATGTATTTTCAATCAATATATAGTTGAGGTGTAAGACAAAAGCAATGGTAGCATTTAAGCAGCAACAATATTAGGAAAATCCATTAAAAAGAATGAAGAAATCATGGAAGCTATTAATCCAGAGCAAAAGTTAATGTGGGGCATAATAGAGGACATTCAAGTGAATAAATAAAGAAGATATTTTAGACAGTGTTAATAATTACATAACATTAGTGAAAATGTACTGGTGGAAATGTATATATACATAATTATTCACTAACAATAGTAAGGAAAATAGCTTTTTGTCAAGGTCAAACGAGGTTCCACACATTATGATTGCATGTGATGTTTAATCATGGCTCTATTATGTTGTAATAAAGTTTATTTAGAGACTGCTTAAAAAAGAAAAGAAAAAAACTGTGGAAACTATGGTCTTGGACCCACTCTAGTTGTATAAGCTTTATATCAGAAGCATTTTTTATCTATTTTTTTTTTATTTCTTTAAATTTGTTTACTGTGGTAGAACACTGATCAAACAATTACAGACTCAGTCCAGATTATATCATAATGTAACAAAATAATGTAGAGTATACACATAATTCTTTATATTTAAGAGTCAGCATAAATAAGCTGACAAATCATAAGTACAGAGAAAATGTAACAAAGCAAGTATAGTTACAAAACTGGAATAAAGTAGGTAGAATAGAGTTAAAGTAGGAGGAGCAGAAGTGATGGAGATATGGGTAGTAGCTGCTAAGTTAAGAAAGCTAATAGAGACCTGTTAGATAAGATAGGGGATTAAACTATGTGTAGTGAGTTTAGAGCAGTAATTGTTTGTTGGTAAGTGAGTTAATCAGGTGAATTAGGTATATGGGAAATAAAGGTACTAAGAAGATGGAGATATCAATCATGTCCTTTAGAGGAGAGTTGCATTCAAACTAGTAAGTATTGTTAAAAATGTGGCCTGAACAGGCAACACTTTGTACGATCAGTTAAATCAGGATGAAGTGACTGCATAGTTTGGGGCCAGTACAAAGAATGTAGTCTGAGAGAAAGAGTTTGTAGTGGGTGACCAGATCTGGCCTGGCTTCTTAGGTTAGGTTTGAGTGGCAGCAAAAAGTTTGGAAGAGAGAGGGGATGGGGTGTCCAGTTTGAGAATTTTGAGAAGGAAGGAACCAAGAAAAACATTTGATCTGAACTGTAGTGGAAACTGCTTAGCCTTTGAAAGAGTAAGACAGTGGTGTTCATTCCATGGTGAATCGACATATTTTATTGGAGGGTGTCTGAAATATGTCAGTGTTTGTGACAGAGACAGATGCAAACAAGGGGATCCCATACTCAGGATGGGCAAGGAGATGCCTCTTCCTGTAGCAGCCCTTGCTGAATATCAAAGTAACTGAGAAATTTTGTTGGACCAGAACAGCAGACTGTAGATTTTGGCTCTCAACTTTCCTCTACTCTCATGGACGCTTAATGATTGGTCTAGCCATGTCCCCAAATAACTAAAGGAGGTACTCACAATGGAATTGTTACTACTGTCAAGGATATTAAAGCATTAAGGAGATCTGGATAATCTGTTATGGGTGCAAAATAACATGGACTTGTTTTAGTTTTTTTTTTATATTGAGCAGTGACTTATTAGAGTTTATCCAGTGCTATAGCTGAAGAAGGCCTTTTGAAGTTGAGTTGACCTTTGTACAACAATGTAATCTGCATAAATCAAGTATTGGTAAGAGGAACAGGTCTAGAGGAAATTTGTTAATGAAGACTGAGAATAGAACATGTGCTAGAATGGAACTCTGTGGGACTCCAGAGAGAATGAGGGAACTGTTAGAAAGATTAGATCCTATCTTTACCTGGAATGAGCATTCGGATAGAAAGTCTTTTAACCATGCAGTAGCATCTGGACTGACCTTAATGTCTTGCAGATGGAGAAGTAGTACTGGATGGCTGACCATGTCAAAGGCGTGAGTTAAGTCAACAAACAGAGCTCCAGTAAAATTTCATTTATCCATAGTACTTAAGATATTATCAGCAAGGGTCCAAAGAGCAGTCATTGTGCTCCTACCAGCCCAGACTCCATGCTGTTTGATGGGGATCAGATGGTATTTTTTGTAGGTAAGTGTTAAGTTGGTTACAAGTAATTTTTCAAAAATGTTTTCAAAGGTGGGTAGGATGGAGATGGAAAGATGTGACTATTGGTCCGTCTTAATTCAGTTTCCCTATATTACTCTAGCATGTCCAAAGGTCAGTCAATGGTTTCTTCTCCAGTCCAGCTGGTGAATCTGGGAATTTTGAGGCAATGTTACAACTGTCTCATGTACACGGACAACCCTCTCCTCCTCCAAACAGGTTCAAATATATGTGAGAGATGCAACTATATAGCCAAACTGGAGGCTGAGCTCTCTCATCTCAAAACTGGTGAAACCAGTCAGGAGGAGAAGGTAACCTCACACAACACAATTCCAGAATCACATAGTCCCACCACATCAGCGAACCAAACACATAAATACACAAAAACATACTCAGAGGCTCTAAATAAAAATCTACCTAAGCAACAGAGACCTCCAAAGCAGACATCCAAGCAAACGCTACCCCAAAACAAAACACGCACAACACATAGCCCACAAAGTCAGTGTGCTAAGCAGCCACAGCCCTTAAGGCTGAATAACACACCTGATACTCTTGTAATAGGTGACTCTATTGTCAGACACACTGACGTCCTGCTCACCAGGCTGAACAAAGAGAAGGTCACAGTGAGCTGCCTGTCGGGCGCTAGGATCCGCCACATAACGCAAGCACTCAGGTCACTCCAAAGCAAATACAAATATGACTCAGTCATTGTACATGCTGGTGTGAATGACCTGAGACGTACCTCCCTGGACTACATGAAAAGAGACATGGAGGAGCTCTCTGATCATGTAGCCCAGGTCGGTATGACCCTGACCTTGAGCAGCATCTTACCCTCACCTAGAATGATGCCACAGTACAAAGACAAAATGATCGATTTTAACAATTGGCTAAAATTTTGGTGTCATTCAAAGAGGATCCAGTGTCTGTCAGCCTGGGATGACATGCTCGACAAGCCACGCTGCTTCGCTAGGGACGGCTTGCACCTGTCACCACTGGGCTTTCGGATATTGGCAAAGGCTCTTGCCACCCCCATAGTGCCTTTTTTAGGCAAGGCTCAAAAGTCAAACCCACCTCCATAGACAGCACAAGGAACAAGAAACTAAGGGTAATGCTGCTAAACGCCAGAAGTATTAACCTCAAGATGCATGCACTCAAAGCTCTCCTCAGTATGGAGAACATCGATATCTGTGCAGTGACAGAAACCTGGTTCAAGGCTCCAGAGAGCACTCCAGCACTACCAGGTTATACCTCATATCATGCTTTTCGGCCCCAAAACCTGGACCGAACCACAAAAGGAGGGGGAGTTTCCATATTTATCAAGGATATCCACACCTCCAGGTTAGTGGCATTGTACACGGCGTATCGGAGATCATCCATGTGCAACTAACAGTGGGCAAGACTGCTTTTCAGTTTATAGCATCCTACAGACCACCCTCTCAAAGTCGGGAATCCCACTCGGCTTTCCTGAAAACATTGGAGAACATGAAGATCTCTCCGAACACCATTATATTGGGCGACTTCAACTACCCAAACATTGACTGGGAGCACTACTCAAGCCCCAGCACCTTAGCCCAAAGGTTCCTGGAAATTATAAACTCAAATGCTATGGAACAACTGGTCACCACTCCCACAAGAGGGGATAACATACTAGACCTGATCATTACCAACACGGGTACTCTATGTTCCATACCAGAAGTATATCCCTCATTGGTAAGATCAGACCATAAATTAATTTCACTGGATATCCACATCTGGACCCAACCCCCAACCCAGAAAACCACAGTGAAAAACTTCTCAAAAGCAATCTTCTCACTTCTCAAAACTGAAGTGGAATACTTCAAGGCCCCAGGGCCAGTGGAAACTACGGCCCAAACTGCAGAATCCTATATAAACGCATTCTACGGACATCTCCAGAAATGCATGGATCATGCTATCCCAAACAAAACCAAGACCCAATCATCCAAAGGCAGGCGTCCAGTCTGGTGGACCCCAGCCATAAATAAACTGTACAACAGAAGGAGGAAGCTACTACATGATAGAGCAAAATCCCTAATAGGGAAGGCAGCTCTGATCAGTACTAGCAAAAAATTACGATCCCTCATAAAATCCTCCAAGGCCAGCTTTGAGAGAAAAATTGCACAGGACACTAAAGACAATCATAAGACTTTTTTCAGCTATGTTAGGAACCTGGGATGCAACTCCCAGACTTGTTCTGAGTTGATTCTAAACGACAAAAAATACACTGAACCCACAGACATCACCAATATCCTGGCAGACAGGTTCAGTGCAAACTTCTCCACCCCTTCCCCCCCAAAAGAGCAAGTATCTATCCCGGCAGAGGGCTGCCTCCCAAACATCTCTGATGCTCAGGTGAAGGCTGCCCTCTCCAAAGCAAAAAACACTGCTTCCTTGGGACCAGATGGCGTCCCGGGTTGCATCCTACATGAACTCCAAGAAGAACTAATCCCTCAAATAAAACAGCTGTACAATCTCAGCCTCACTACAGGATATGTGCCCACAGAATGGCGTACAGCAACAGTGGTCCCACTCCACAAAGGTGGAGCCTCTACGGACCCTGGAAACTATCGCCACATAAGCCTGACTAGCCTAGTCTGCAAGGCTATGGAGAGGATCATCATGGAGCTCATAAACAAAGACATTGGGGACCTACAGACACTAGATCCTACCCAATTTGGCTTCGTCAAGGGCAGATCCTGCCTTTTGAACCTGGTCAACTTCTTTGAAACATTCACCAAAGCCATAGATGAAGGGAAGGTAGTCCACACAGCCTATCTGGACCTAGCAAAGGAATTTGACACAATACCCCACTCGGGCATCATAGATAAGCTATCCAGCTTAAATATAAACCCCTATGTCACAAGATGGGTCGCAAACTGGCTCAAAGACAGAACCCACAGAGTGAGAGTTGCTGGAGCCATGTCAGACTCGAAACTGGTCACAAGTGGCATCCCACAAAGTTCTGTCCTGGGACCGCTCTTGTTCGGTATATACTTTTCTGAGGTACAGGCCAACGTGGGAGGACTATGGCTCACCAAGTTTGCAGATGACTGCAAACTGGGCACCATAGTCAACTCTCCAGCTGACACAAACATCCTTCAAAAAGGTCTCACAGAGATGGATAACTGGTGCCAGAGCCATGGTCTAAAGCTAAATGCCAAAAAGTGTATAGTCATACCCTTTGGCAAAAACAATGTGCCCACAAATTACCACATAGGCGGTAACCCATTAAGTACAGAGAAAGTAATTAGGGATCTGGGGACCCAAGTTGATAGCAATCTCTCCTTTGACAACCACATTGCCAAAGTGGTTAGAAAGACCTTCTACATAGCCCACCTCGTCATGAAAGGATTCACATCTAGATCAAGAGAGGTAATCATGCCCCTTTATTCATCCCTCATCAGGCCCATCATAGAATACAATGCCCCTTTTGGTATGTACCTTACCCGATACCTGCAGCAATTAGAAAGACCCCAAAAGTACCTCACCAAGAGGATCAAGGGACTCAAGCAGATGCCATATGCTGCTCGGTTAAAAAAACTCCAGCTCTACTCAGTTGCATTCGAGGCGATCTATGCCTGACATATAAAGCTATGTCCAATCCAGAATTAATGGACATGCTCCACCTCAGTAAATCTAAATCCCTTAGAGCCACACGCTCGAGGGACTTGAACCTCAGCACAGAAATAAATAGAACTTGCTGGAGGGACAGATTCATAACCCAGAGGCTCCCTTCGCTCTGGAATAGAATTCCAATTCATGTTAGGCAGAGCATCTCACTGAATCTCTTCAAGAAGAATCTTGATGAGTGGATGGGGGATCGTGGGTTTGTCCCGGGGATTCCTTCCGTGTCACTATTAGACAGAGGCACAGTAAACTAAACCTTAAAAAGGGCACAGTATACTCAAATCAAGGGGTGGCGTAAGCCAAACAAAATCAGGCTAGGCTTGTAATTGCCCCAGGGCAGATAGCCTAGTATGAACCTATGAACCTATGAACTAAAAGTAGAAGGCTTTGTTTTCTTTGGTACTCATCTGACAAAAGATGATGTCCAAATATTTGGCACAGTATTAGTGGTGAGGCAAATGTTGTTAATTTACATAAAAAGGGTGGTGATGAAATTAATTGTAGTGGTTCAAGAACCAGTAGCAGATATTGCCAGCACCAGATGGTGAATCCATACAAATCTGTTCAAGTAGGGTTAAAATTTACTTGGAGGGAATTTTTGAGAAGTAAAAAGGTGGAATGAAATCAGGAGGTTAGGCTGTCTATGTTGTTTGCCTGCATTGTGGATAGGTGAGAATGTGGGAAGGCTAGAGAATTCACTAAGAAAGTCAGAATGGGTAAGATTACTAGTTGGACAAGGTATGTACCATAAACTGCATAATTCATTTGAGGAAGATATTCCTGTTAGTTTGTTGACTTCCCGACAGAAATGCTTAGGGTAGTGAAGATGGAAGGTTTGTTTAGATTGTAGATGTTTGATTTTGAGTCTAAGCCTAGCTTTTTTGATAATATTCCTCAGAGCTTTATGTTGGTTAAGGTTGTTTTGAATGGGGTCATGTTTCCACATTTCCTAGGTTTCATTCATCGCATACTTTCATTAGGGGTTTAAGCTCTTTGGTGAGCCATTCAGTTTTAGGATATTTCATGTAGCATTGAAGTCACTGTGAAGTGGGTGTCCTGAAGTGAGAGCAGTAAATCTGTTAGCTTACTAGTGGCAACATTAGCATCAGAAGGGGAAAATATAAGGGAATGAATCATCAGTTTCAAGCTTTGAGTGTAGAATGACAATTTTATGAGGAAGCTTACTTCTGAAAGATATTAGCCTGCGGAGGCTATTTGTCTTGTAAATTTTGTAGGGAGAATGCAATGGGGCAATGATCACTAAAAGTGGGTGGGTGAAAGTTGATAGAGGAGATGTTGTCAAGAAATGAATGGTGATTAGATTTGGGGTTGCATCTAGTTGCGATGTCTACTAGTCGGAATAGGTGGAGATCTGCAAGAAATTCAGTTAAATCATGCTTTATCAGGCCCAGAAGGTTGAGGTGAAAGACACCCAGTATGATGATACGTTTATTTGGTTTGATGTGAGAAAGTATCATCAGGAGTAGATTTTTAAATTTCTGTAGTGAAGCAGGAGGTGACAGATATGCAATATCCAAGTATAGGTGCTGTGAGAACTTCACTAGAACTTTAGTTAGTAACCATTTGGGGTTAGACTCAGTGGATGCATTGGCTTGGGAAAAAAACTGAGATGTTAAAAGAGGATTTGTGCAGTAGCATAACACCACCAGTGTCTGGTGCCTGGCCGGGCATCAAATTAATAAGTATATCAAAGGAAGAAATTATGTGTATGGTAATGGCTATTCTTTAGCTAAGACTCAGTTATTGCAAGAAGATTAGTGGAGTGGGATCTCAGAAAAGAGTTTATGCTGTCAATCTTGTTTCTAAAACCTTTAGAGTTAAAAAGTGTACATGGCATAGATCCTGACTTTGGAAACTATATGAGCTTATGAACCTGAGAGATGTTTAGAGATGATGCCATTAATGTGGGTGGGAAAGAAATAGGGTGATGTCAGAATGGAAATACAAGATATAGGTAAGGTAAGATAGAGAAAATATGTAGTCTTGACATAAATTTAAATGTTCTCAGACTAATTGTACATGAGGTAGGAAAGAGTGACTATTTTGGAATTTAGTAAATGGGAATGTATATTAGAATATGACTGAGGTGGGAAATATTGTAGTAGTGGGTTAGAAGGTAATGTTCAGTGGTCTAAGGATGGATGTGCTTTGACTTGAGTTTGTGTGTCCTGAATGGAGTGCAAAATTTAGTAGAGTATCTAAGCTAAGAGTAAATGTATGTGTTTTGTGGCTTTAAGAGGGTGGTCAGATAATGGGATTTGTGGGTGTGGAGCAGACAGGTTAAAGCTGAGGATCTGGGAGTTGTTGAAGAACTGGGAGTGGAGGATAGCAGAGTAGGTCACTCCCATTCTTGAATGTGTACCTCAGTCCACAGTTTCTTAATATACCTTTGAGGTTTGCCCTGCCTGAGAAGGATTCGAAGGTAAAAGTAAAAACATGTATTTGTTTTTGGTTTTCAACCAAAGACAAGGGTGACTTAAACTAAACAGATATCCCAGTGCAGTTAATAATAATACCAAGGTATGTTAATTTAAAATAAAAAGTCAGATGAGGCTCTAAGTATTGCAGGAGGAGATTAGTTACCCACTGCAGGTGGAAGCAAAATTATAAGAACCTCAGGGAAGCAGGAGATTTTGACCACAATAGGAAGGTATTAGCTTACTGTCTCTGTTAGCAACAGCCATGATGACTACACAGCCAAAAGATTAAACTACAGCTGTGACCTTATCAAAAAGTCCTTCATAAGAATAAATAACTAAGCACACCATAAAAAATAGGCAAATCTTTCCACGTTACATGCCTTACTCAGCAGACAGAAGTTCTGTAAAGCCCTATAACTTCACCTAGATGAGAGGGTAATTGAATATAATTGAAAGATGCACAGGTGCAAACTGTTTGGCACTGCTATTTGCACACGTGCAAATGCATACACTGTGGTGGACTGTGATGTGCCAGCAGCTGCAGAGCCACCACATACTTACAGATCATTCCAGGTATCCAGAGCCATAGCTGGCTCATGTAGTGCCCAATGCTGCTTTATGATCCGTTACCCCTCAACTTGAAGTTAAGAAGAAAAAAAGGTCTGCTCCTGGTGTAGCACTCTAGTGCTTTTTTTCATAGCCAGATACATTTCTTCCCTGATCTACACCCCTCAACAGTTGAGAAGCAGAAAAAAAGGTATTTTCTGTGTTTTAAAATTTGTAGTCATTTTGTTTGCTACATTTGTAGCAAGCAGCTTGCTGCAACTTGTACCACACATGAAGCACTGAAGCAAGCAGTATAAGCAGTATTTATTAGAATTCTTTTCTGTATTGGCATTCAGAAATGCTGATATGGAAATAAATATTATTTATTTATTTGCTGTTGTTTACTGGGTTAATCTGACTGGGTTTAGTCAAAACCCCTTTTCAGCAGAGGCCCAGGGAAAACGTTACTACATATTACATACATTTTTTTAAACAAGCATTCAGTAATAAACATGAACAGACATTAAGTAATATACATTAACAATTACAAATACATTTGCTAATTAGATTACATTCATAAGAAATAAAGGCATCTATTACAGTATAAAACAGTTACTTATTCATTAGTAATGTTGAACTTTAAGCATTTGTAGGGGTGTATTAGTGCGTTTGTCAAATGGATACTAGATCATGTGATTGGTGCTTAGAAATCCAAAGAAAATGGAGATGACAGAAGGAAATAAGTAGGGCAGAAAATGCTAATATTGTAGTTAGGTGGGGTATAAAGCTGGTTCATCAAAAGTTATATACATGGCTATCATAAGGCTTATATTAAAAGTATAGAGGTAAGTGGCGAGCAGTGGCATAAACTATGTAGATGGTTGGAAGATACTCGCAAAACTCTTCAGGTATTGGTGAAGACTAGCTGTGTGGCATAAGATTCTGAATTGAATAAAGAGAAATTGTTTGATGATATGGCAAGCTGAAGATAATGGTGGCAGTTATCCACTAACAGATATATAGAAGCAGATCCATTGATTTGATAGGTGAAGTTTTAGTCGTGTTTTAAATATGTTTGCATTTTGAATGGACTTCACAGGTAGTGAGATGTGGTTCCATAGTTTAGTTACACTATTAGAATATAGAGAACTACCAGCAGTATTAAATGATTTGGTTACAGTGATTAGTGATTTTTCTCTTAGCGTGTAAAATTCTACTGGGGAGAAATGTTCTATTAAGTTGTTAAGGGCTGGGCAATTTTCTGGCTTACAGAGACATTTGTGTATTGCAGTTAGCTGAGAAAGAGCTAGGTGACGTGATAGTTCTAGCCGGTTCAATTGTCTCAGGGCTTGGCAGAGGTATGTCCTGTTATAGTTTAGTGCAAATTTGGCTATTTTATTATAACAATGCTCAAGTTTGGACAGCTGTGAGACTTGAAGGTTAGTGGTGATTAGGACAGCATACAGGAAAGAGGTCAGTAAGAAAGTAGAGGCTATGTGTCTACTGTCTGTGTCAGTGAGGTAGGCTTTTACTCCGTATAATGTACCAAGTTTTTGATTATTTTTTTAACTACATGTGATGCATAGTGGTTGCATTTCAGCTGGTGATCTATGATGACATGCAGTAATTTTGTATGGTTTACTTGTTCTGTTATGGTGATGCTGGCAGAGACAATAGTTGAGTGCTGTTGTTTTGTTAGAGATTTGCTTTGGGATAAAGAGCAGTAACTGAGTTTTTTAAGGGTTTAGTAGTAGTTTTGAATTATTCAGCCATGTTTCAATTTATAAGAAGGAATCTTCTGCAAGGTTTTGGAGTTTAGATAGATATTTGGCAGAGCAGATTAGGGTCGAGTCATGAGTGCATTAAAGTAGGGTAGCATTTTTGTAGTGTAGTGTAGTGGTCATTCGTGAATATGATAAAAAGTTTCGTGCCTAGCACAGATCCTTGTGGGACACCACTAGAAAGAAGGTGGAGAAATCATTTCCCATGTCTCTGCTTGTGCTGTGGGAGGTAGCTATGGAACCGCTGCAGTCAAGAGTTGGTGAGCCCTACTGATGAGAGTTAATGTAAGAGTTTCTGGTGCTATCATACAACCGACCAATCAGCATCTACCAATAGTGCCCCCCAACACCTTGTACCTAGGGTGGCTGCCTCTTTCCTCCCACCCTTGCCATGTTTTAACTGGTATAAGCTGATAGGAATAGTCTAGGCGTATGACTACTGGGGCCTTTATAAGCCTGGCTATGCAGCCCGAATGTATGTCATGGTCTATTTTGCCTTAGAGGTTGTTTTAAGGAGTGTATGTTATTTAGGACATGAATTAACTGCTGCCTCTGTCCATCAGAAACATGGGTGTCAGACCAGAGGTGAATTTCTGATTTCCCATCCACTTGTCCATGTTAGTCTTGCATAGGGATAAGGAAGGGCTCTGCTTCACATTGATGAGAATACTCTGAAATACATATCTGTCCCACCAACATGTCCTTTTTAAATCACAAGCAAAGTTTAAATCCTTGGATCTAGTAGTTCTGATGTACATTCATTTTGTGGATATGCAAAAGGTCCATAAGGGTGGATCCAAAAATATCTTGATGACATCCATAAATCGCCTTCAGCAGTCTGTACAAAACAGGGTATGGAGATATTCTTTGAATAGAGCTGCATAGGGCACTGTGCTTACATCCTCTATTCTTTTTGTGAGGAACCTCTGTATATGCTCCAGTTGTTGCACATGCTTGGTCAGATACATACCAAACAAAGCATTGTACTCAATGATGGATCTGATGATGGCTGAGTATAGAGGCACAGTGACTTCTCTGGACCTAGATGCCATGCCCGTACCTATAAGTTGAGTGACATAGAATGATTTTATTTCTACCTTAGATACATGTTGGTCATAAGCCAGGTTACTGTCTACATGAGCCCCTAAATCCCTGACTACTTTGACTACTTTCAGAGATGTTTTATTGATGAGGTAGCTTCCTGGGGTGGTTGACATCAAAAAAGGTGCATTTCTTAGCATTGAGTTTTATGCCTTGACTTTGGCACCGGTCATTTGCTTGTGTTAGACCTTCCTGCAAAATATTTGTATCTTGGGGTGGTTTCTATGATTGCTCCCAGCTTGCAATCATCTCTAAACTTGGTAATCCAGATGCCATTGACACTGGCCTTGACTTCTGACAAATAGATGACAAAGAGGAGTGGACCCACAGAGCCCTGGGGCTCCACTAGTGACCATACTCTTTGTGGAGGTGGTCTCTCCAATTCTAACCTCCCGGGTCCTATTCATGAGCAGATGGCTACAGTAGGTTACATATAGGGGGTTATGCCTAATTCTATGAGTTTTCTTACAATGCCTGAGTGGAGTGTTGTATCAAATGCCATAACTAGGTCAAGGTAAGTGGTATGCATAATTTTTCCTTCATCCATTGCCTTGGTGACAATCTCAAAAAAGTCCACCAGGTTCAGTTGACAAGACCTGCTTTTGACTAAACCAAACTGGGTAGGGTCCAGTGTCCTAAGGTGTCCTGTGTCATTATTAATCATTCCCATGATAATTCTTTCCATGCCTTGAATATGAGATTAGTCAGACTAATAGGTCTGTAGTTCCTGGAATCCATCAATGGTCCGCCCTTATGTCGAGGGATGACTATTGTGGTTCTCCATTCAAGTGGCACAAAGCCTGTTCAGAGGCAATGGTTAAATAGTGACTCCAGTAGCTCTGAAAGGCCAGATTTCAGGCTATTTGAGGCATCCTGAAATATTATCTGGGCCCAGTGAAGCTGTATTCTTGGCTTTAGAGAGCACCTTTAAGACCTGGTCCTACTGACAGCTGGAGAGGTTAAGTTAGATGGTATTTCCTGGGGGAGGGGGCTGGGGATGAGAGGGGGGTAAAGTTGGAGCTAAATTTGTTAGCCAGAAGATTTGCTATATTTCCCTGTTCCATCAATGTGTCTCCATTTACCAGCAGTTCGGCACACTGTTGTGTGCTGAAGGTGCTAGGGTTGTCCTTGGCCTGGGACACTGTCTTTACTTCAAAATTTAATTTATACTGGACTTAATTAGTCCTCCTAGTTGTCTATTCAGTTTGATTAGAGAGTTTTTATCTTTTTTTTGGTGTTTTGCTTCCTAGTTTTAACTATGATTTGTTTTTTCTTTTGTTGAACAAACTGTTTAATTTTGGATTCTGCCAGGGTGTTTTTTAAGTTACGTTTGGGCTTACTTCTGGTAGTGCCACCTTTATGCAATTATTGACATAGTTGCACAGAACTTCTGTGAATAATTGTATTATCTGGGTTTGGAGGGGTTTTAATAAAATGTAGTTTGCCTTGGAGTAATTTCTAACTGTGATAGGGTTTACTGTTGTTACAGAACTGATTTTATTTTGAGAGAGACTGTTTTGCGGTTTTAAGTATGAGTTATAGGTTTCATGGGACATGGTGAGCTGTAGCTTTGCTAAAATATGGTATGAGACTTTTGTCCATAGTAATTCTAGATGTGGAGGAACTCCAGCACGTCATCTTGTTTAACCTATCAAGAAGTATGCTTGTTATTGGTATAAAGTGAGACACCTCCACTTTCGGAACCTGCCTGTGCATTTGCTGGTATGAATGTGTGGAAGGCACTGAAAACTTACATTGCTAGGGTACTCTCTGTGGCTTTAAACCATGTCTTGGTAACTGTACAGATGTTTCCATTCACCAGGGTGAAAAGAGCTTGGAGGGACTGGAGCTTCTTGTTTAGACTCCTGGCATTGAGCAGTAACCCTCTGAGATTTCCTTGTGTAGGTATGACTATGTTGGAATTTTTGTCGATTTGGCATTGCCTAAAAAAAGGCTCTATGGTGGAGGACATCTTTTTGCCAATATTTGAAAGCCTAGAAAGGACAGGTACAGACTTGTCAAAGCAACATGGTTTGTTAACCATGTTCTCCCATACTGAAAAATATTGTATTGCCCTAGAATGGCACCAGAAACTAAGCCAATGATTAAAGTCAGACATCTTCTGTTCATACTGTGACATCATCCTTGGTGAAATGAAAATGCTGCTCAGTGCTATGCACATACTAGCCTTTGACATCTAGTCCAAAGGGTCCATAATGTCTTTCTTCATATAATCTAGGTAAGTACATCTCGGGTCATTTACACCTCAATGGATTATGACTGAATCATAGTGGTACCTGTAATGCAATGACTAGAGTGCAAGTGAATTTTGGAGGATATTGAACCCTGATAGGCCATCGACTGTTATTTTCTCCTTATTCATCCTGGCGAGTGAGGAATCTGTATGTGGTACAATGGAGTCCCCTGTGACTAGCATCCTGGGTAGTGTTTTGGCTTGCCTTACAGGCTTGGTAGCTGTGGATCCACTGGGTGAAGCTGTATGTGCTGTGTTAGGTGTTGTTACTGTTGAGTGCTTTTCAGTTTGCTGAGGATAATTACTGTAGGTGGAATGTCTGGAAGGTCTTTAGAGTTTGGGAAGATTGTATTCAATGCCTCAGCATAAACAAGTATATGTATGGGGTGCATACTGTGTGTAATAGATGTAGCGTGTTTGTTTCTGACAACCAGATTGTTATGCGTGAGTGCTTGTACATGAGAGTTTTGCCTCCATTGTGTAAATACATCTCTCATGTCCTGTATTTGTTCTTTGAGGATTAAATGGTTGTATGTACTTTGTGCTCACTGATCTTCTCCTAGTATCAACCACATGCTTAGTGATCTTTTTTCTGGTATCCAGCACATACTCACAGATCTTCTCCTGGCATCTATGACACACTCATGGTCCTTGTCCTGGTATGGAATACATTCGATTGAAAACACAAAATATTGAATCACAAAAAAGTTAAAAACTCAAAATATTTAAAACAAGTTTAATACAGTGAGACAAGCCCCTCAGCACCCTCCATGTGAAGGAGGCACACACCTTCTGCTAATTATATATACTGACTCTGGGAACACACTATAGTGAGTAAAGGTCAAATTCACATTTTTTAATATTTTGAGTTTTCAGCATTCTGTGATTCAATATTTTGTGTTTTTAATCAAATAATATTCCCTGGTATCCATTACATATTTGTGGAGCTTATTCTAGTGTCCACAGCACACTCACGGATCATCTCCTGGTGTACACTTCATATTCACTGATCTTTCTCTGGTATCTCCTATGTCCTCATGGGCTTTATTCTGGCATCTACACATATTTGTAAACCGCATACTGTGGACCATGTCCTGGTGTCTGTCACATACTCATAGATCTTCTAGCATTTGCAACATAAACAAAGATCTTCTCTTGCTGTCAACCACATACCCATGGATCTTCTGCTATTGTCCACCACATGCTCATGGACTTTCTTCTGATATTATACGCCTGTCAGTGGGGCCGTGGTGCAATAGTGGACAATTTCCAATAACCTTCATGTAGCCCTGCTAATACTGTTGCCAAACCTTTTACAGGTACTAATTATGAATGCTTCACTTTCAGACTGGAGTGTTCACCTTAGCCACTGTATCTCATCCACAGTGCAAGGGAAGTAGTACCCTCTGGAGAGGGGATCTGCACATAAACCAGTTGTATTGGTGTACAATCCTCGTGGCCATGAAGGCCTTGTGGGAGAAGTTGACTGTATGGCTTTCTCCTATTTGGTCCAAAAATCAGTTTGTCATGAGGGATATAAACAAGCAAGTGGCATGAACTGTAACGCTTTTTGAAGAATGATGGTTCCTACATTGCAGTCTTCCATACAGAGTGGCATCACTCAGCAACAACTCAAGTGAAGTTAATGCACTGGAAGGCTCTGTAAGAGACTTTTCCATTTCTTTCCTGAAGTTGTAGGAGTTATATCAGGTTTGGAACGTCCAGAATTAAAGCAGTCTGGGAATAATCTGTTTGTCATGTAGGAGAATTTTGTTCACTTTATCTTGTGGTTGGTTCAGCAAAGTAAGGGGATTGGTAGACATGTTCTCCTTCCAGTGGAAAGGGAGATTCCTGTATGCTTTCCCTCCATTCCTACTCATCCCATGCTTCGTACTCATCCTTTTCTCCCCTGGAAGTTAAGAAGTTTATGATTTCAGGCTCCAAAGTCCTTGCCCATGGCAGTATAGGAAGTTCTCTCATTTGTAGCCATCAATGAATGCATTACTTTACTTCAGGCCTTGGCTTTTGCTGGGGACCAATTAATCCCAGCAGTATTTCCAACAGAGGTTGCAGGAAATAATTAAAGGCAACACAAATCCTTCTGCCTTGAAAAACTTACTCTGTCAAGTGGATGAGGTTTGCAGTTTTTGTAGAACAATTTCACATACAGCCGAATTACAGGTGGTCCTAATTTATCGCAGACATCTATATTACGTAGGCCTCAATTATTCCATAGTCAGGATGTTAGTTTATGTCAAACAAGACCTTATAGATGGTTTGACTGTTGCTCAGCATGAGTGGTCAAGCATTTTTAAAGGGGTTCTGCACCTCTGCTCATCATTGATTAATTCCTTCTCTTCATGGGATCTTTACTTATAACTGAAAAGCTTCCCCCACCTACCACAGTCAAACCCATTAGTAACATGGCATTTATATTAATTTCTTAGAAAATAATGCTTGTCCTTGTGTTGGCTTTGTGGCATTCAGTAATAAAGCCCTGATTATGACCCAGATGTACTTAGAAAAGTTAGCCACTAGAGTAATGGAAGAGTTGGCAGGAGATGATAGGAATGGATGGACAGTGCTGGCTGCCCCACCTTGGGGAGAGGAAGGCGTCCAAATCAACTGTTCACAAAATACCTAGCAGAGACTGAGTGCTCTGGCAGACAACTTAGTGTGAAGGATGAGTACCTACCAAGCAGGTTACATGCTGTTGAAAGGTTATAGAAGCATAAGTGGAAATGCACATTGGTCAGTGAGCCTTGTGCTGTGGGAGTCCAACTCATCCAGGCTACTGCAGGTGTAAGGGGAGTTATAATAAGCAGAAGTAAACTCTGATGGCTGCCTAGATGATAGTCCTTCTACTGGTATTTGGAGTTACAAGGGAAGCTGATGGTCAGACAGTACTGAGGAAGCAAAGATATAGAACAAATAAATAAATGAAACTTATCCAGAAGGCAATCACATCTGCCGCAAAATGCCAGAACAGTAGGCTTTCATGTGTAGGTAACCATATCTGGTCTTTTGCAAGGATCTGGTGTTATTTAAGACCATCCTACATTTCTTTTTGAAAGTAGTTTCAAAGATGTGCTTCATCTTTATCTTCATCTTCATCTTATTATCTTTTTATTTGACTGAAGTACAAACCAGGGAAGACAGGATCCAACATGACCTAGATGTAAAACTGGCAGCTTAATATAGAGAAGTAAAGCTATGAGCTACTAAGTACCTAAATCCACTAGTCCAGGGTTTGATTTTTCCGAGCCTTAATTTGACTACTGTGTGACTCCAAGCAAGACAATTAACCAGCGCTTATTGGTTACCCTTGAAAAGAGGCTTGTGCCTAATGGGTTTACCAATTTAGCAAATTAATGCAAAATACAGGTAATTTGATTATACAGGAAAACACTACATTATAAAATATTTTGTGACAAATGAGTGTTATGTACTTTTAAAAGTAGTCTTACACTATGTATACTTTACTGTACTGGTTATTGCGTTGTTTCATTAGTTTTGAGTTCTGTTGGGTTGCAACATGTGTTAGAATTAACATGGGTTTTAAATGTTGCATTTACGATATTTTGAGTATTGAATTTTTGAGACTCACTGCTTCATTATATAGATGTACCAGTATAACATCACTGGAACATCATTGAAAACCTACAGGAAAAAATCAGTATCAGCACAGCAATACTATGCTTATCTCATGACTCCAAATTAAACTCAATAAAAGAGCAGCCTTGTCATAACATTTCAGTGGGGCTCTACTCCCACATTCTTTTGATAATGAAATTAAAGTAAAATAAAAAATGCAAGCATATTTTAATTGCCTGTCATATTTACGTGATCCAAAGCTGTTTTCTAATGCCGCTTGAATTCTAAATTAGTATCAGACTGTTTAAGCGGCACAAAATTTAAGTATGCACAGCCATTTTGAAGTGCTGCATTTAATGTAGTTATAATACATAATGAAAACTTATACAGTGACTGACGTTTTGTATTATAAAGCAGTAATAGCATAAAGGGAATGCAGAAATTAAAAAGTTACCACAAATCCTATCAATCTCTAAGCCTTGTTTACCACAGGAGCTTGAGGCTGCCTTTAAAAATCTCATGGAAAATTTGATTGGACTTCAAAGTCAAAGAAATCAGTTTTACAAAACTGCACTTTCAAATTTTAAATATTTTGGCAAATGTGTTTTGGTGGTCATTTTTATTAACATACTTTTGATTAATGGCACAACAGTACTGTAGATTTGTGCCATCAGCACAGGTTTTACCTGAATATATGTATAAGATTAAGATGAGAGGACAGCTGTTTAGTTCCTTTCTTCAGGAAAAGGCTGAGAGATGCCAAGCAAATCATGGAGCTGGGAGTTGCCAAGCAAACCTTTAGTGAACAGCTTGCCAATTGGATTTTTATTTTGTCATCAGATGAGTCACCATCCACTGAAAAATGCAGCAGGTCTGCTCCACGCTACAGTTTAAGGTGCTTCTTCAAATGCTTGCTTCAGGAATGTCTTCAGTGTGTACAGTTATGTCATGGCCACTTGGTAATTGGTTCAGATCTTCACCCACCCATTACTTTCTCAACCATAACACCAGAAGTCAGGCCTCCTTTGGTGTCTCAGCATTTCAGGACTCAAGCCTTCTTTGCCTTTACCTTTGACTGTCCTCCACCTCCTTCCACACTGGTGGCTGAACTGCTTGGGATTCTGTGTAGCTGTAGATTCACAAAGCAAGGTCATGCAAGTCAAATGTTGCAGGTATTTACTTTTATCTGTCTGTCAGTCTATTCATCTATCATTTTTCTATCTACCTACTAAGCTGTCTCTGTTGCCCAGGATAGTTTCAATATGCCTGTGGCTTATGTTCATGGACAGCTCAAAAGTACTATTCATATATGTGAGGGGAAATTCGAGCAGGACACTGGAGAAATTACCCTATTCTTTGCTAGAGTCATGCATGTTTCACATGTTTCTGTGATAGAGAAGGTGCTGGCTGTTAAATTAAGATGGATAAGGTTCTTGTTCCTGAAACTGAGGTCACTTTCAGACATATAAAGGAAAACTTTAAGCTATCGTATTTGATAATGGTGCTGCTGGTGACTTGCCTGTGGCAGCAATACTACATGTGGACGTAACACACTGATCTGGATGGTAGTATACTTAACACCGAAACTGTGATAAGAGACCTTGGGACACAGGTGGACAGTAGTCTCTCCTTTGATAATCACATCGCCACAGTAGTCAGGAAATCCTTCTACGTGGCACACCTCATCACAAAAGGTTTCTCATCCAGAAAAAAAGAGGTCATTGTTCTCCTCTACTCATCACTCATTAGACCCATTATAGAGTACAACACCCCTTTTGGTATGTACCTCACAAGACATCTACAACAACTGGAAAGGCTGCAGAAATACCTCACAAAGAGGATTACCGACCTCAAACAGATGCCCTACGCAGACCGTCTCAAAAAACTCCAGCTTTACTACGTCGCATATCGCCTACTCAGAGGTGATCTCTGCCTAACATACAAAGCTATGTCAAACCCAGAGCTGTTGGACATGCTCCACTTAAAGAAATCCCAATCCCTCCGAGCTACATGCTCTAGGGACCTAAACCTTGTCACCACAATAAACAGAACATGCTGGAGGGATAGATTCCTGTCCCAGAGAATTCTCATACTCTGGAATAAACTACCTATCTATATCAAACAAAGCTCCTCATTAGCACTCTTCAAGAAAAATCTTGATGACTGGATGGGAAATAGGAAATTCACCCCAGGGATCACCTCTGTGGCTCTGCTCGACAGTGGCACAGGAAAATAATTTTATTGGGTGGCAAAAGCCAGGGTACCTTTTTGGCTGGGCTTGTATAGGCCCCAGGGCCGATAGCCTAGTACCTAACTATGAACCTATGAATCTGTAAGCAACAACATCACAGAATTCATGTAGTACAAAACATAAGCTCAGACATGTAATGATGTGATGTAAGGTAGCAGATGATATTACTGGGAGTTCTTCTGGCACAGGCTATGAGCATTTAATAAACTACTACTTATAGTCCAGAATTTTAATCCCTCAGCCTCTGTTTGCTACTGCATGACTCTGAACAAACCACTGATTCAGAAAGAGCTCAGAGGCAATTGAGATATATGATGTGTGACTGTCTCCTGAACATACTTAGTAACTAGCTATGAGCACATTATGTCAAATGCAGTGTGATAAATGGGGAGGACAGAACTGCAAAAGAGAATAAGTTCCAGAATGAAGCTATATCATTTACTTTAATCATCTGTATTGTCTAAGAAAGGGTACAAACAACTAAATAGGGGAATGTGATCAGACAAAGATATTTGGGAAGTGTATGTCTGGCTGCTGATTAACCTTTTTTTGCTATGCTTGAAGGCTTTGGAGCTATTAGGGATAAAAGCAGATGACTTAAGGTCAACAATGCATGTGGACAAAGAAACAGTGTACAATGTGGTTTTGCAGCAGAAAATAAATTAAAAGTTTATTATTAAGTGTAACTGTATACTGTACACATGCCTGCCACACGGGGTCCCCTAACTACTGTCACTGTCTGGCCATCAACAATATCATCAATCATGGTAGGACCTGCACTGGGAGCTGCAGTGATATAATGAGACAGTTCACTACCAGACCAGCACATGATCACATTGTGCAGAATTCAGCACATGGTAGACATCATGCATGCAGTATTGAAAGGCACCCCAGACTTATCCAGGCAATGGAAATGGGCTTTCATCAGGACAAACTCTCTCTCTCTCTGTCTCAGTCACAATCCCTGTCTGG
>NC_056747.1:950500514-950545514 GCF_019279795.1 Protopterus annectens
TACCGCAGCACCATCACCGCAGTACCAAATATGTGCAATATGTGTTTCTGAGTAGCATCCATTATTCCTACTGAAAGTGGGAAACATTATGTGCCATTTGTTACTCAAATATTATTTTAATTAGATGTCCAGATTTTTGGCTGGATGTTCCTACTTTTAAGGGCCTTTGGTCTTATTTTCAATGTCTGCAGTTTGAGAGGAATGCCCTAGGTGCTACCTAGTTGGCCTATGCATATAGCATGCTTTGTTAAAATATATCTGTTATGGGAGCATAGGACCTATAAAATAACCCTGTGTCTTTGCTGTTTAAACTTCTGCCCCTGATGCTCGTTTGGTGCCACTGCAATACCTGTACACAGGAACATACACCTATGCTCAGTGCCTAGGCACAAACATAGTTGCACACTATACATGCTGCAGCAGTGACTGTAATATGTCATGCTTGCTATACAGTATTCTTACAGGTGATGCCCCACAGCATGTCAGCCCTAATGTGTGTACCTGACAATAGCATTTACTCCTTTACTGCAACTGCAGTAGTCATTTTTTCCTTCACTGGACCCTGTAATTTATACACTATTGTACTATCTGTAGCACTGTCATAACTGCAGTGGTGACTATGTCTTTTATCCCAGTAATACTGGCCTTTTAGGGCTAAAATTATACTAATGAAACAATTTCACTCAAATATTTGTGCATCGCACATCTAATGCAGCATGGGGTCTACATTGCACTACAGGGCCCATATCAGCTCATGCAGACAGTTGGTGGTCCATTCTGTGATCTGCACATGTCTGGGCAGATCCACACCCAATACCCCAGTAAAGTTAACAAGGCCTAGAAACCACTCGTAGTACTGCAATGGTGCAGTGGTGCAGTGTCACTTAGGGCACATGTCATAGTAGTGTGCTATGTCCTTGTTGGAAAAGCTATGTTACTATGTGTGCAGGTCGCCACCCTCAGTATGCAAAAGTCTGTTTTGGTCATGCTACTACATATTGCCATCAGGCCACCTGTTTCTGCTATGTTGCCCATCAGGGGTGTCACTTGCTTTCTGCAATGTGAGTCATTGTAGCTCAGGTATTTTCACTGCTGGTTTCAAATGGGCAAGTGGATATGGCTTCTGTAGGCCCTGAATGTGGAAGGGTTCCTATATAGTGCAGGAGGGAGACAAAGATTTTTCTTCACCTGCTGTACATGTAGCATAAGCAGCACCTGCTGGGGGACTCATGAGTGCCCTCAGTGTACAGTACATGCCTGACACTCACTTGCCAGACAAGTTAGTGACACCACGGACATCAGCCACTTTTGTGAGCAGCGCTGGTTCCACTACAGTGGCCAGAACATGCATCACCCTGATCTTCTCTGTCAATATTAAGAAGAGGTTTGGGGGAAAGAGACTCTGCCTACTACAGTAAGTATGGCTTCATGCTTTTTAATCTTAATACATTAGGCATTATTGTACACACAGAAGATGCTACCAATGTCCATGGTAATGGTATATAGTTTTTTTCTATTTGCAGTCTTTTAGCTTGGGAAGAAATTCAAAAGAATATGCTTCCTCTGCCAGGGGAGGCATTCAGGACTTTGCAGGCAGCAGGCTATGTGTATGCTATTGCTTCACTGGCTTAGCACAACACTGCCAAGTTTTGCACTCCAGTTAAACAATGTTTAACATTCCAAAAAATGTGTATTCTTGTATAACCACTATACATTTTAAATGCATTTGTAAATATGATATTGTACTTACTAGTGCCAGTTATTCTTGACAGTGCCATCTTTGTGCTGAATGTCCTGACCTTGACTGCACTAGACCAGTTAATTATTTGTTTTTATTGTATATTTTTATTACCGTTTGTTGACCAGGAAATTCTTGCTGTTTTTTTTAAGGAAACCTCTTTTCAGGAGAAGCCCAGGGAGAAAAGCTCCACTAGTACAACAGTACAAGTAAACAAGCATTTAACATATTCATATTCACAGTTACAAATTCAATAAAATAGATCAGAGTACATTTATACAAGAAGGACAAACAATAGACAAGCATGTAATGCAAAATATAGTGGAATGAGGATTACTTACAACTTTACAATAGAGCATTGATAAAATAAAGGATTTGTTCATTTTGGAAAGAATGAAGCAGTCAAGTAGTAATGTTTAGAGTTTGACTCTATTGTAAAAACAGTAAACATCTGAATTAGAGTTCTACTTATGAAGTTGTTCTACATTAATATAAAACATAGACTTATACAAATGGTAAACTGAGGATGTTTCTAGGATGTTGAATGCAAGTTATAGAAGTGAGATAATCTATAGGGTGGGGCAATTGTATTATGAGGGAAGTCATATAGAAAAAGAAAAGATATCGAAAGGGAGATATGGCAATGTTAAGGGGAAGGAGCCATTTAAGGAGAGGTATTTAGAGAATATATAGGACTGTTGTAGCAAGAGGGCAAAGAAAGGGAGAAATGACTATGAGGATAGTTTAGTATGAAGCAAGAGGAAGGAGTGAAATTAGGACTGTTAGTCTCCCTTGAAGTACTTCAGTACTTTGTATTGTTCTGTGCCTCATAGTTCTGTAATTAGCAGTCCGTAAGTACTCAGTGCCCTTGTCTGCCTGTCATTTCATTATGCATTATACATTTCTACCTGTGCTAGTAACAGGTATGCCTACCATAGCATGCGTTTGACAAATGCCTGGCAGATTTGTAACATAGAGGGCTATGATCAGGTCTTCAGCTGTCACCATGTTATTATGTATTTGAGACCTGAATACCTTGAGAGTGAAGCTCAAGAGGTGACTCTCGGCATCCATGTAAAGAACACATAACTCATTCGGATCAGTGAAACCTGATCACATCTCATTGTAGTGCATGGAATTTTATGTACTCCATTTACTGTCAGTTGCAAAAGGAAAAACAAAGTGAAGTGTTTTACCTGCTTTAAAAGCCAGTAAAGCACTTAGAGAGTGCTATCACATAGGCAGCAAGTAAATGTAAGTGGAAGACATAGTCAGGGACAGTTTATTTAGTTAAATAAGTTACTTACAGAACAACTATGCTATTATGCATTTGAGACATGGACTGTCATATTAAAAAAAAAAAAAAAATATATATATATATATATATATATATATATATATATATATACTTTATATGCATCGCCACTTAGCTAGGGTTAAACTATTCCTGGCACCATAAAGTCTGCTGTTCAAATTTTCCCTTAGAACTAGCCAGTTTTTAGTTTTAGCACTCAGATCTGTTTCTTTGAGCTCAGCACTTGTTCAGAACTCATTGTAAGCACTAACTAAGCTACAAATTACTACAGCACTCAACTTTCCTCACTTGTCTAGAGGAAAACAGTTTTTAGTACTTAATAAATAAGCACCTATCCAGGCATGTCTAACAGTCAGCTCCCGGTCGTTTCTTCTGTCTACCTGATGAATCTGGGCATCTTGGGGCAATGCAGCAATTGCCTCATGTACACAGACAACCCTCTCCTCCTACCACCCAACACTACAAACTGTGAGAGATGCACTTATATAGCCAAACTGGAAGCAAAGATCTCTTCACCCAAGACTGGACTAGACAGTCAAAAGGAGAAGGTAAACACTTGCACCACACCACACTCATCACATAGTCCCTCAAAACCAATACCACCAAAGCACACACATAGAAACACAAAACACACACCTATATTCATGGAGGCTCTCAATAAAAATCTGCTCAAGCAACAGAGACCTCCAAAGCAGAAACGCAAGTAACCTCCACCCCCCCAACACAACCCAAATGACACATAGCCCACAAACTCAGTGTGCCACTCAACCATAGCCCATAAGGCATAACAACGTGCCCGACACTCTAATCATAGATGACTCTATAGTCAGGCACACTGATGTCCCACTCACCAGGCTAAACAAGGAGAAAGTTATTGTCAGCTGCTTGTCGGGTGCCAAGATCCGCCACATAATGCACGCACTCAGGTCACTCCACAACAATTACAAATATGACTCTGTCATTGTCCATGTTGGTATGGATGACCTGAGATGTACCTCCCTGGACTACATGAAAAGAGACATGGAGGAGGTCTCTGATCTTGTAGCCCAGGTAGGTAAGACCCTAGCCCTGAGTAGCATCCTGCCATCACCCAGAATGATACCACAGTACAAGGACAAAATGATTGACTTCAACAATTAATTAAGTTTCTGGTGTAATTCTATGGGGATCCACTATCTGTCTGCCTGGGATGACATGATCGACAGACCACGATGCTTTGCCAGAGATGGCCTGCACCTGTTGCCCTTGGGATTCCGGATACTGGCTAAGGCTCTTGCCACCGCATAGTGCCTTTTTTAGGCAAGGTTCAAATGACAAATTCTTCACCATAACAGGTACAAGCAAGCAAAATCTGAGGGTAATTCCTCTCAATGCTAGAAGTCTACACCTCAAAATGCATTCACTTGAGGCACTCCATAAAATGGAGAACATCGACATCTGTGCAGTGACAGAGACCTGGTTCAAGGCTCCAGAGAGCACCCCTGCATTACCAGGCTATAATTCATACCACACCTTTCGACCACCTAACCTGGATGAAAACAATAAATGTGGATGCATGTCCATATTCATTAAGGATATCCACACCTCCAGACTAGTTGCTCAGCATAATGCATCTGAGATTATCCAAGTGCAACTAACTCTGGGCAAGACCGCAATCCAAATTGCAACTTGCTACAGATCCCCCACCATGCCCCAGGATTCCCACTCCTCATTTCTTGATACACTGGAAAATATTAGAGTTCAACCCAACACCCTAATAATGGGTGATTTCAACTACCCCACCTTTAACTGGGAAAACTACTTGTGTATCAACTCTTTTGCTCAACGTTTTCTGGAATTCATAAATTCCAATGCCTTGGATCAACTTATCCACACCCCCACCAGGGGCAGCAATATCCTAAACCTGTTCATTACCAACATGGGTGACCAGTGTTCCACACCAGAGGTCAGATTTAACCACAAGCTAATCAGCCTAGACATCCACATCCCCCACCCCCATTAGGGAAACCACTGTAAAAAAATTCTCCAAAGCCAACTTCATGCTTCTTAAGACAGAAGCAGCAAACTTCATGACACCCATGCAGACGGACAATAGAGGTACGACTGCTGAATCCTACACAAATGCACTTTATAAGCACTTACATGAGTGCATGGATCATGCTATCCCTAACAGAACCAAGATGCTATCCTCCAAAAAAAGGAAGCCAATCTGGTGGTCCCCTGCCATAAACAAACTCTACAACAGAAGAAAGAAACTGTTGCAAAAAAGAGTAAAGGCCCATGACTGGAAGAACTCCCTGGTCAGCCTCAATAAGAAGTTGAGATCCCTCATAAAATCCTGCAAAGCTAGTTATGAAAACAAAATCACCACTGATTCTATAGACAACCACAAAGCATTCTATAGCTATGTCAAGAATCTCAATGGCAACACTCAGATTTACTCTGAGTTACAGCACAATGGCACTAAATACACAGAACCAACTAATATTACCAATATCCTGGCAGACAGATTCAGTGCTAACTTTACCACCCCCACCCCCTAAAGGGCCCATCTCTATACTGGAAAGTTCTTGTAATCACAGCTGCACAGGTAAAAAACACACTCTCCAAAGCCAAGAACACAGGATCCATGGGACCTGACAACATCCCAGGCTGCGTTCTACATGAACTACAGAATGAACTGGCACCCCACCTAAGCACCATGTTCAGTCATAGCCTCACCTCAGGCTTTGTGCCCACTGAATGGTGCACAGCGATGGTTATCCCACTCCATAAAGGGGGAGCCACCATGGACCCTGGGAACTACCGCCCCATTAGCCTAATGTGCTTGATCTGCAAGGCCATGGAACGTATCATCATGAAACTTATAAACAAAGACATTGGTAATCTCCAAACTCTGGACCCCTCCCAGTTCAGGTTTGTAAAAGGCAGATCATGTCTCCTAAACCTGATTGACTTCTTTGAAGCAGTCAACAAAGCCGTAGACAATGGTAAGGTGGTTCACACAGCCTATCTAGATCTCGCCAAGGCTTTTGACGCCATCCTTTACTCTGGAATTATAGATAAACTCACTAAACTAAGTATAAATCCCTATGTCACAAGATGGGTTGCCATCTGGCTCACTGACAGAACCTACACTGTAAAAGTAGCAGACTCCAAATCCGACTTCAGACCAGTGGCAAGTGGAGTACCACAGGGTTCAGTCCTGGGTCCTCTCCTGTTTGGTATTTACTTTTCTGAAGTACAGGCTAACACAGAAGGTCTTTGGCTAACGAAGTTTGCAGATGACTGCAAACTAGGTGCCATAACTGAAACTTCTAACAATGTGGACATCCTACAAAAGGGCTTCACTGAGACAGATGCCCTGTGTCAAAGCCATGGCCTCAAGCTCAATGCCAAAAAGTGCATTGTCATCCCCTTTGGTAAAAACTCTGTACCTATGAGCTACTACATAGGTGGCAGCCTACTTAACACCAAAAGTGTGATACGAGACTTTGGGACACAGCTGGACAGTAGTCTCTCCTTTGATAATCACATTGCCACAGTAGTCAGGAAATCCTTCTACATGGCACACCTCATCACAAAAGGTTTCACATCCGGGAAAAAAGAGGTCATTGTTCCCCTCTACTCATCACTCATTAGACCTATTATAGAGTACAATGCCCCTTCTGGTATGTACCTCATAAGACATCTACAACAACTGGAAAGGCCACAGAAATACCTCACAAAGAGAATTACCAGCCTCAAACAGATGCCCTATGCAGACCATCTCAAAAAACTCCAGCTTTACTCCATCGCATATCACCTACTCAGAGGCTATCTATGCCTAATATACAAAGCTATGTCAAACCCAAAACTGTTGGACATGCTCCACTTAAAGAAATCCCAATCCCTTCGAGCTATACGCTCTAGAGACCTAAACCTTGTCACCACAATAAACAGAACATGCTGGAGTGATAGATTCCTGTCCCAGAGACTTTCCATACTCCGGAACAAACTACATAACTGTATCAAACAAAGCTCCTCATTAGCACTCTTCAAGAAAAATCTTGATGATTGGATGGGAAATAGGAAATGCACCCCGGGGATCACCTCTGTGGCTCTTTTCAACAGAAGCACAGGAAAATAATTTTTTTGGGTGGCGAAAGCCAGGGTACCTTTTTGGCTAGGCTTGTATAGGCCCTAGGGCTGATAGCCTAGTATCTACCTATGAATATTAGCAGCCATGTAGAGAATACATAATAATTGTTTAGGATCAATGAGACCTGATCATAACTCTTTGTAGAGCATGGAGTTTTAACTACTCCATGAGCTATCAGTTACAAAAGAAAGCAAAAAAAAAAAAGAAACGAAAAACATGACGTGTTTTACCAGTTTTGAAAGCCATATATAAGAGGAAGAAATAGAGACAAGGAAATTTAATAAAGCCTACACTGTCTTTTTTTTTTTACCATATATGCATCATGCCACACTGCTTACATGAAATAAGTAGGTTTTAGATTCAGTAATCACTGCTGGGTAGCGTGCATGCACGTGCCAACATGGGAAGTTCTGTGGCATGCAAATCACCTCATAAGCAGGTGAATCTCATGCAAATGAGGCAGATAGAGTGATCCAGCAAGCAGATAGGCAGCTCTGTAGACCATGTGTCAGTGTCCGTAGTGTACACAGAAAAATTCCATGTACAGGAATGTAGACAGACAAAAGGGGCTGTTAAAATGTAGATAAATGGACAGAAATGGCATACCACATACAGATAAGAGTGAAACTATCCTCCATGTGTCTGAAAAATTAAAGGAAATAAGTTAAATTAAATTAATTTTTTTTAATAATCTGGGCATGTTTGTGCCATGTTCCACAGTGTGCAAACATGCTTTATAAAAAAAAAAAAAAAAAACGGGAAAAGACAAAATTAATATTATGTGAGAGAAATGTATTACAGGACCCTACATGGGGTATCTGCAATGGTGCATTCATGCTGCTGCTAACATGGTAAGGCTTTGAAGCGTGTAGTTTCCAGGCTGTGAGAATGGATCCCTATGCAAATGAGGTGGCATTACTGAATAGCATAAAGGGGTAATTATGTCCGCATATCCCCTCCGTGTAGGCAGAGAACTGTGTTGGTGTTTACAGAGAAGGTAGCTGACATCAGGGGAGGGAGTATCCAATAACATCTAAGCTTATTTCAGCATAGCTGTGCCTGTTTGCTCTGTGCGCCATGGTGCTGAATGTGTGCTTTCAGGGGACTGTGTGCACTAACTTCTAAGCTTTGTTTAGTTAAGGGACATGTGTTTCACCATGTTTATGCAGTGTGCCACACTGCTGGGTGTGTCCTTTCAGGGGGTGTGTACACTATCTTTTAAGCTTTGTTTAGTTAAGGGGTGTGTGTGTTTCACCATGTTTGCATGGCACACCGCAGTGATGAGTTATCTAAAATCCAATGACATATTAATTAGTTTTGATCCCTATTTAACTTAAACTAGGACCATTGGACAATGTTAACGATACACTAGGCAGGTGCAATGCATCATAGGTAGCCAATCACAGAGTCAGCATCTACAGCAGAGCACTAGAAAGTATGCATACAACCTACAATCTGATTTTCCCCCATACTCTGCACCATTGGAGTGGGGAATGTTAACTGAAAGAATGCTAGGCGCTGCTGCAGTTCTGCTACATCTGCATGTGCTAGATGCTGAAGTCAATGCTGCTGCTACTGCTGAAAATAGGCCTAGGCAGGGAAGGAGAAGAGTTTTCAGGCCCAGAGTAACCATCCAGGAGCTACATGAGCTGGAGATTGTAGAGCACTACAGGGTGGACAGGGGCTACTACAAGAGCTCACTGAGCTCTTCTGCCCTCAACTCAGACCCAGAGCCAACAGAGGGGGAACCCATCCCAATAGAAACAAAGGTATGTGTAGCCCTTAGGATACTAGCTACAGGTACCTCCCAAAGACTAACTGGGGACATGATGGGGGTCTCACAGACATCAGCATCCAAGGTACTCCACCCATTCCTGGATGCCATGCTACCACATGCCAGTAAGCACACTTCTTTTTCCCTCACTCCTGAGGTGAGCACCAGCAATATGCAACACTTCTACCATGTAGCACACTACCCTGAGGTACTGGGTGCCATAGAGTGCACTCATGTACACATTACGTCACCACCCAGTGAGGAGGGTAGAATCTATGTCAACCACAAGGACTACCACTCCATCAACTGCCAGGTCATGTGCAATGCCCAGGACATTATCATGAATGTGTGTGCTGGCATCCCTGGCAGTTATCACAACTCCCATATCTGGCATAGATCACAGCTGTACCAGATGTTTGCTAGAGTGGACATCCCACACAGCCATTTACTGGGGGATCCTGGCTATGCACTGAAACCGTGGATGATGACACAGAAATGCACACACACCCACTGAAGAATGCCTTAATGAGGCACACGCACAAACCAGAAACATCATAGAACATGTGTTTGGGCTTCTGAAGTCATGGTTCCAGTGCCTTGCTATATATGGTAGAGCCTTGCAGTACACTCCAGCTACATGTGCACAGATATTTATGGTATGTGCCAAGCTACAAAATATGATCCTGCGGAAACAGCTGCAGCAGGATCAGCAAAGGGAAGGGGTACACAGACCCCACCAGTGCCTAGGTCACCACACTCACTGAAGAACTCAGAGGAGGAACCCCCTGATTATGTCCCTGTAGGCAGATGTAGGCGTGTGCAGTACACCCTGGCTTTGACTAACAGACAATACATAGCACATTCACTGACAACCTAGGGCACTAGTAACTGACACCTTACTCCTACTCACATACATATAGTAAAATTGTTGATGCCAGGGAACCCACACAACCTATATCTATCCATGTATTGGCTGTGTACTGCATGCATCACACTGAGTCAGTCCTGAACTACAGTTCTGTCAACTGCTGCATTCGCAAGGTAAGTCTCTAACCTACATACTACTTGTCAGGATTAATATAATGCGGTATTGTATGTATGGATCTGCTGCATTTATGTAAGGAAATACAGGGGCCTATTTGGACAGCTGTAACCTCCACATGGGACTACAGATACCCAATCCAATATTATGTGTCTCTAATAATCACTAGGCCTCATGGTTGGAATATTCACTACACCAGTCAAGGGAAATGTTAATTAGTAGGGTCACATGATATTTGGACTACTGTCTATCCCAGCAGATCATGTGCTGTTGTTCCCCCACCCCCAACACAGCAGTGTTCCCATATAACTGCTTTAACAGTAAGTCAGCGATGGTATATCAGTAGACCAGGCAATCTCAGGGCTGTAACATAGTACTCTAACACACACTGTATGTCCCACATAAAGCAGAAATAATAACGTACAAATGACTCCTCTCTGTCTGGCAGCCTATGTGGCTCAGTGGATTAGGGAAGTTAGCATGGGTGATGGTGCTGATGGTTCCAATCTGGAAATATTCACATCTTTTCAATCTGAGGTATTATTATGTCAGTATACTGTCATTCTGTGTGTGATGTAACATTATGAACCTCAGTCACATATTAAGTACAGCAGACAGCTGGGGAATGCAGTGGACATTTTGAGTGACGTGCAGTACTGCAGAAACAGTGACAGATGTCAATGTCTATAACATACCTCTCACCCTCTTACTACAAGAAACCTGGACAAAGCCCGAAAAAATGGGGGGGGGCCCACAAATAAGGGGATATTTTAAATACTGCACTCATAAACTTAAAAAGTTGCTAGACTAACGGGGTTTGTTTCAACAGACATTTTTCTGAAGGATTTGAAGTCAGAAACTCAAATTAATGTCATTATTTAGTGACTCCAATCCTCAGTTCATCCAAATGATTTGCCAGAAAACTACAAATTTTGAGGAACAGACCAAAATTATGAGCAAAACTCTGAACATTCTGTGAAACTCTGGACAGTTGAGAAGTATGGTCTGTAACACACAAAATCCCGGACTGGAGTACAGGTCGATGTGGCCTGGAGTCACTTTATAAGTACTGACAGTCCCACTAGGCATGCTCATACAGTTAAAATGAGCACAATTCTGTTGCCCCATCATCAGAATGACCTGTTATGTATAGATATGTCTATACATACAGATATATACGTATACATATCCATTTGCCACTATCTCTCTCTCTCACATACATAGCATATCTATTGATATGTAGTGTCAAATAGATATATACTGATATATATATATATATATATATATATATATATATATATATATATATATATATATCACAGTGATACATAGAATCTCCCCATATATCTACATAACACATATACATATCATACACATACACAGCTACATTTATATATACATCCCTGTTAATTACATAAATATGTGTGTGGATGTATGTATTGTCCAGGTTCCTACTATATAATCAAAGACGCAATGCTTTGAATGCATCTTGAGCAAACTTGAAAGCCTGAAACAGCAAAATGACATATAAGCGATTCCTTTCTCTGGGAAAGAAATCACTTGCCATCCTCCATTATTTTGCCATTTTCGTCACTGTAGTGCGATCTCAGAGTTGGTATATTTAAATAAGGGGGGTTTGGGGGGAACTTTATGTAATATTTTGAAGTTTTTATTTTTATTTATTTTTTTTTGTGCCACCGTTCGAGTGTTCGGAATTGTAAGCTTTCACTTACATGGGGTCGATAAATCAGCTTTTGCTTTTTTAAGCATTCGCTGATTTAATATAGACTCATAATGTCTTACATACCCTAACAATGGTGAGTAAATCTGCACTATCACACATCCATACTGTTGCTCAAAGGATCCAAACTAAGGGTGCAAATGTACATAATCCACTTACCTACAGACCCCTGTGCCTGCTGGATGTCACCACATAGAGAGATGCAGCTGAGCAGGTGGTGTAATGTATAATGTTGTCAACGCACGGATAGACAGGGCACATTGTTCCTGCCCATAGGTTTGTCTATATAACTGTAAGTAGCCACATATGGCCATACTAGTAACTGCACACACACTGCTAGGATACTAGATGCAGATAGTACAAAGCAATATCACTCTGCAGGCCACAGATGCTGTTCAACACAAGCCTAGTTTGTGTAATGCACAAGTGCTGTGCCTGCAATTACATATACAACAGAATCAACCTGTGGTGTGTGTAATAAGTACTTTGATCTATAGTGAATAAAACTAGCTAGGTAGGGATTCTACTCTTACTCCAGGCTACTGTGTGTGTAGACCCCTACAAAACAACTGCCATGCCCTCATGGGCTATCCACTTGTAATGGTTATGCACTTTTTGGCCCTGTAACTTGCTGCTGGCTTCCAAACTGCCCTCTTCTAAAAGGCCTGATGATGTCAACCACCTTAAGACTACCAGCTGACAATGTAATATCAGACTTAAGCTGTGGTAAGTGAGATACATACAGTGATCTATAGTGTGAAAGACTAGATAGGTAGGGGTTATAATCTCACTCCAGGCTACTTGGTAGGTGTGTATGTCCAGATGGCATAAATATGATCACCTTGGTAACTTAGAAATGCCACATATGATGGATCTGTACTCATACCTAACCTGTACACCTACACTGTCTGCATCAACTACGTTCCCTTGTCCCCACCACATTAGAAATAGGTAGGGTTTTGCAGTATTTTATTTGTAGAGTGTGATGTGCCCCCCCCAAAGGACTGACTACAACAAGGCCTGTTGATGTCATCAAGCTGTATGTGACAGGAGGAACAAAGGCTTGTCACGGCTTAACAAACCTGACTGGTGGACAATTGCCATTAGCAGGCTGTACAATAATAGTTGGACAGTGCTGTGTGACAGGTGAGGTGAGGGTGCTCCCCCTAACATGGAGGTACTTCCTCCTCAGCTAAAAGTAGCACATAGTGTTGCTGTCATATTGTGTAGACATGGTAAGTGACAAAAGTAGCCACCCACACAAAGCAGAACCATAACGCACAGTGTAGTTTCATGTGTGACCTCAAATGACAGGCCCAGAATGTCGGTGACCTCATACATCATGATGCCACATATGATGGATCTGTACTCATACCTAACCTGTACACCTACACTGTCTGCATCAACTACATTCCCTTGTCCCCACCACATTAGAAATAGGTAGGTACTTCCTCCTCAGCTAAAAGTAGCACATAGTGTTGCTGTCATATTGTGTAGACATGGTAAGTGACAAAAGTAGCCACCCACACAAAGCAGAACCATAACGCACAGTGTAGTTTCATGTGTGACCTCAAATGACAGGCCCAGAATGTCGGTGACCTCATACGTCATGATGCCACATATAATGGATCTGTACTCATACCTAACCTGTACACCTACACTGTCTGCATCAACTACATTCCCTTGTCCCCACCACATGACATTCCTACAACTTGTCCCATAACTTCAATATTTACAGAGCAGTTCATAACTGGCCTCTCACTGGAAGATACACAGCATCTATTGCACATGTTAAGATTACAGGCTGCATCCCACATGTGATCTGACAAGGATTACTAACACCATTGGAAAACCCTTGCAATCATACTGACACCACTGGATGCACACCTGCTGAGTGGACAACAGCAACTGTTACACCCTTGCACAGAGGTGGTGCATCCACTGACCAACATAACTATACACCTCTTTGTCTAAGTATCCATAACTGTATGCCTGTAGGGACAATCATCATGGAGCTGATCAGCACACATATGTGTGATCTACACACAGTTGACTGTACACTGTTTGGATGTGTGACAGGAGGAGCACGACTGTTACACATGGTGGACATTTCCAAGGCAGTCACCAAGAACCTGTGTGAGGGCACATCAGGGCATATAACCCCTAGGCTGAACCAAGCCATCTGACTATATCCCCCACTCAGGCAACATTTACAAAGCACCCACGTAGGCATGCACAATACTGTCATTGTAGAGGTCACTAAGTGGCCCATTGCTGGCACACATATACAGCATAGGGACGTCCACCTCCAATAGCTGATCTGAAAACAGCAGTGCTCAACAGGGTGCAGTCCAGGGTCCTCTACTGCTTGGAATTCATTCAACCACAATACAAGTGAATACTGATTGACTGTGGCTAACAATGTTGGCTATTCCTGCAAATTGTGAGCACTGATAGATTCTCTGTGGTATGTCACTATCCTGCAAGAGGGTATTGTGAACACATATCTGTTGACATACTAATGGTCATAAACTCCATGCAAATATATATTTAGTATAATTTCCATCAGTTAGACCTATGTATCTGGCAAGTAGCTCATCAGTCGCGACATGTGATGTACGTACTCGGGGTGAATGAACTGGGAACACAGACCTGGCACACAGGTTTACACCTAATGTGCCTCAGATCACCATGCCTCTACAGTGGTATTGCAGGAATCATATTGCATAGCTGAGGCCACAGTCACCTGTAAGTGACATACTCATCATAACCTCCAAGTACTCTTCCCTCAGCATGCCAATATCTGAGTGCAATGGCCATTTGGTGATGTACCTTTCCAAGCAGTACTGCCAATTGCACACATCACTATGGTCCCTCACAAGGACACTTCACGTCTTCAGTATGTGTTCAATGGGGATAGTCTGCAATGAGTGTCATTGTCACCTGTGGCATATAGACTACTCAGATGTGATCTGTGCCTTGTATATGGGGCAATGTGTGACCCTGCTTGATTGCATATGCTGCCTATCTGTAGGAGGCATAGTAGATGGATAACTCACTGCAAGGACATTAACCTTGTATGTGATGTTAGTACTATATGCTTGTGGGAGATATTTGTCTAGTAGACTTAAAAACACCCTTGAAACAGAACCCTGCCTAATGGCACACAGAGCACCTCAATGCACCTCAGCACATGCCATCTGTATGGCTGGCTGGCTGACCATCATCTAAACATAGGGCGTCTGCCAGTGTCCCTCTTGGACTGGGGCAATATGTGCTGATCCTGTAACTAGGGGTATAAATACATCTATGATTGTAAGGGCTGTATGGCCATTATGCTAGTGAAGTTCAAATGTCCTATGGTTCTATAACATGATGTAAAATGCTCTAACAGGCTCACACAGAAATATGGCTACATTGAGGCTAGCATCACTCCCAATCACTGCGCACAGGACATGCCAAGGCATGCATGTAGTGCAAGTTGGCTGTATTTAGATGAGAACACATACCTATGTAATGGTATACACTACAGATCCCAGTATGTAATGCCTGCAACACACCTCATGTCTGCTAGTAGTATCAGTTCAGGACATATTATGCTTGATGACATCAACAGGCCTTGTTGTAGTCAGTCCTTTGGGGGGGCCACATCACACTCTACAAATAAAATACTGCAAAACCCTACCTATTTCTAATGTGGTGGGGACAAGGGAATGTAGTTGATGCAGACAGTGTAGGTGTACAGGTTAGGTATGAGTACAGATCCATCATATGTGGCATCATGACGTATGAGGTCACCGACATTCTGGGCCTGTCATTTGAGGTCACACATGAAACTACACTGTGCGTTATGGTTCTGCTTTGTGTGGGTGGCTACTTTTGTCACCTACCATGTCTACACAATATGACAGCAACACTATGTGCTACTTTTAGCTGAGGAGGAAGTACCTCCATGTTAGGGGGAGCACCCTCACCTCTCCTGTCACACAGCACTGTCCAACTATTATTGTACAGCCTGCTAATGGCAATTGTCCACCAGTCAGGTTTGTTAAGCTGTGACAAGCCTTTGTTCCTCCTGTCACATATAGCTGAGATCATGCAGTTGTAATGCTGCTGACATAATGCATGTGTGTAGAGCTCTGCATACTTTTCTGTTCCATCTGAAGGTGGAGATGCAGTCACACTATGTCAACCAACCCACAGGAAGTAATAAATGGGTGTCTTGACATATATGTCTGTGTTATCTGCAAGGGGGGTACATGCCAGTAGTTCTAAGGAGACTGATCTGTGGCCAGATCCCACCAGAGAGGACCTCACATTGTGGGGGCTGTACTGGTCAGCCATATTGGTAAACACATGATGAACTATGTTGGTTCCCCATGTGGTGATGTCACGGAACTGCTGTAAGGCATTGTAGGTAAGGACCTGGACCATCCTTTGTTGAAGTGAGCCACAGCATGACTAAGCAACACAGTGTGTGCATATTACCCTTTCCTAACATGTTTGTCTGTGCTCTGTACAGGTACCTTGCATGACTCTTTTCTTGTAACATGCTGGAAGTAACTGCAATACTTAACTTGCATAGAGGACAACTAGCATCTAGTGCCAAGCAGTGTCCCCAGATCTCTTAGTCATGTCACCTGAAATGCCATGATAGGCATTAGCATAGATACAAGCTCTGACACTGCCATGCACCTACTGACACTGGACAAACACTGTCACTTTTGCTCCAGGCCAGATCATGCCTACCGACTGTAACAGGCAGAGCCCATTGACTTTTACACTATGCAATGGATGTCAGACATATGTCTGACTCCACTGACCATGGTCTGGCAAGGTGTATGACAATATTAGGCCAGCAGGCCTTGCTGGAAACTGTGAACATCATGTACAGAGTGTTATATCAGCTGATGGATAGGCAGGTACCTGACAGTCATTCTCTGGGAAGATAGCATTGGGAGACCTACACTGCAATGACTCCAGTCACCAGTGGAGTTCACCATCTTCCATTATTGGTGTATCCCATCTACGTATTCCCTCTCTGCAGTAACACAGCCACTGTCAGTGACCTCTGACTGAGTACATTAGCATGTGATTGCATATTGGAAGCTGCCACAGAATCCCACACAGAACCAACAGTTATCCAGGATGGCCTAAGACACAGTAATTTGTTCTCTGAAACCACTGACAAAGATTAACTGCCAATGACTGCACTATACTATCCTGTGGGAAATCATCCACCCCTGCAAAATATTGTAGTGTCCGCACACCACAGACAGTTGAGCCCTTACACAATGAATTATGGACACAGAGAGTAATGTAGCCTTTGTCTCTCACTGCTTGGTAAGATGTAGGGAGGCAGTCACTGTTGTACAACCTATACCAACAGGTTTGGGATGTAAATCCCAGACTGTCACTGCTATACTGAATGTGGCAGTTATCACAACTATCATTGTGTGCAATGGCACCCTTGCTATGTCATTACACAGGCATATTGTACAACTGTAGCAGCCACACAAGTTCTATAGTACACCAATACATAGTGTAGATAACATGTCCTATGGAGTCCATGTCATGACTGTACATGTGTAGTGTGTCTCCTAAATGCTTTGCAGGGGATGTACATGGCTCCATACTGGGAGGTGTCATATCCCACTGTGTACCTCCTGCATATCCAAGACAGAGCTAACACATGTCTCACCTGTTCTACATGCCTACAACATCGCTGTGGTATACATAGTACATGCTGGAGGGACAGGTATGTAACACAGACAGTACGCCTTACATGAAACAGGTCCCTCATGCATGTGAAGCACACATCTGGTATGACACAGCATGTGCAGTTTACAAAATGGGATGCAGAACATGACAGTCATAACTGGTGATGGGCAACTGTCTGTACTGGACACAGAATATATGTAGATGGGTCATCTCTGTCACTACAGCTTGTAGATGTGTGAGTTCTCAAAACCCTGGTGTCACTTATCAAGGGTAGCAGATATGTTCACAGGTTAGGGATGCATGAGTATGCTGAATGCTGCCATTGTCCTTGTTAGCCTGTTATACTCATATGAACCTATGGAGCCATGCACTTATAGTGCTGTACCTTGCTGAAGACTTATTTGTGCTGTTCTGACATGCCATCCTGTACTTTTTATTGCCGCTGTGTATCTATAAGTTATCCCAACAGACTCCTGAAACAGAAACAGAAACAAACAGGTCCATGACACACCTGTCATTGTGTAACTATACAGCCATTGCAACATCATACAACATAAGGTACACAGACGTATGTGGGATACTCGTGACAAATGCCAGCATACAGTATCTGTCATTAACCACTACAAGTGGCATGGCAAAACAACACTGCATTGTTAACATGTACATGTTAACTAATATAGCCACCCTGTGCATCAGACAAATATTCCCTGCATCAATGGCAAGGATGACAGGGATGTGGCACAGGTATCATCACTTAACCAGGATGTTGTGTGGGGGTGCATGAAGCCTAGGCTGACCTAAATGATTGACAGCATGTGCGTGAGTCAGGAAGGGAAGCAGGTAAGATGGACCATGGAGACCGGCATTTGACAGTGGTGTGTGAGTGTGTGCATGTACACAGCCAAGCTCTGTGCTAACCCTACATGTGTGTATGTTGGACAGCTTTAGACTGTACATGGTAGAGTTGACAGTTCACCGTCTCCAGCCCCGAGCACAGGAACTGGCTTTGCCAGGAGTTGCGCTGGCACCTCCATGCCCAAGGTCAGAAGTGGTGCTAGTACCTGATGGTGACTGCTGTCTGCTGGGACCGTGTCCCCATGGGAATACCCAGGACTATGAGCCAATGGCCTGCCACTTCATGGTGTGGACAACACACTCCTCTCTGTAGTGTTGGATACTGCCATTATGGGAGAGTAATTGTGTGCTGCCACATGGACTCTCAGCAGATGGGGCTGCTGACCTACATCCACAAGTCTGACACTCAACTTCAACCACACATTCAAACACAGACAATGTGTGGTCCAAGACAGACACTGTTTCAGCCCACCATCTGTTCACTGCATCAGTGAACCGATCCAGAGTGTCCCCAGTGCGGTGGAGGCAGTCACTGATGTCTAACTTTGCTGCATCCATAGCCCTAAGCATACGTCTAGTGTTCCGTTCAGAACATCCCTTTGCCTCCATGATAACCTGAAACATGTGCAGAGTGACTCATGATGTGACACCTGCAACAGGTGGTGGATGGACAGCAGGCCTCCTACAAGCACCCCAGTCACTCTGCCTGTGTGGGACCTTGCCAGCTCTCTGGCTATGGCCAGTGTCTACACTCAATGGAGCCATAGTTGCCACACTTTCCTGTTTACTGTCCCCACCCTCTGACTGTCCAATATTTGTGGCCTCCGGGGACTAGGTATGTGTGGGCATACTGACTGTGTGCCATCACAATGGTGGCAGAAGAGGGATGTCTTCTTCTGGACAGATTCTACCCCTGGCACCCCCACCTGTGCCTCACTGTGGCCACCATCATCATCAGAATCCAAAGAGACACTGACCTCAGGTTATGTAGGGGACAGACACCAACACCCACCCCCCCGGTCACCTGTGATAAGAAATAAAAAATGGTACATGAATACCTGCACTATTGTGTATGAAAAATCCACCAATACTCATAATAGCGAAGAACCACAACTGCATTTGCGGCAAAACATTTCTCTTTTCTGTTTTTGTCCAAAAAGACTTCCTCAGAACAAAATACACATTCAACTGAAGACCTTTATAACAATCACTTCACGTAAATCAAGTAAAACCTGACCAGTAAAATTTACCTTTTAATTAATCATCATGAAACTGTATTTGATAAAAGACCACATAAAAACCCAGCACACCTATCTTAACAATTATATTGAAATACACATTTCACTGCCTAATTTATTTTCCTTTCACCCTTTTGTTTTTTAAAAGGCATTTTAGAGTAATTGCCTCATTTAAATCAGGAGGCCTATCTGCTTTCAACTGCCCTGCCAAAGTGTTTCTTTTTGTTCAACTACACTCCTCTGATTACCCCCTCTAAGATCCTTAGGTACCTGTTCCAGAATGGAAAATGATAACATTCTACTCTGTTTACACATGAAAGTATGTTTAAATAGGACATTATTTTGGCCATTACCTTTAATAGAATATAAATGTTCCTTAACAAAACAGTATCATGCTTACCAGGAGCAGGACCACAACCTTGGCCAATACCTGACGGACCTGTGAAAAGTTGAGGGTGAAGTAATGTCAGTACCAATGCATGTGGCAGCACAACAATGTAATATGTCCATATATCTCACATTTACAATAGCTACTGTGTTACTTGTTGTATTGGTCGCATTCTGAATATCAGAGTACAACTGAGGTTAAACCCTTCCCTCCAAAGAACATAGACCTGACACCCATGTAAAAGTATGTACAGCCTGACACACTGCTATTGTAGTGCTGATAACAGTAAGCCTAACTGCATGCTCCTGTGCTGTGGAATCTGTGGCACCCACCTCCACGATGTATGATGTGATGGATTCCTGGGACCTGTCATGTGTGCCTAGGTTTACCAGGAATTCCTCATTTTCACTGCAGGCCCTCCACCAGTGATGGCACAATCCCTGGATACATCTTCTGCCCTTTGTCATGCAGCATTGATCATGTCAGTTGTGCAGTGTTGAATCTTTCTCATATGTCCTGCCCTGAAGACCCATTCCATTCACATCACGGGCCAGGTCTGCCTACAATGCAGCCTGCTGTTCCCTGTTTTGTCTCCCCCTGGACAGTAGAATGCGATGATGTTGCCTTAGTCCTTCTAGTATAATTTAATTTTCCACATCAGAGAAGGGTACATGGTGTCTAAGGTACATGATTCCTGAAAGACAATAAAAGGGGAACACATTACAGGATCACATACATGGAAGTACACTATGTAGATATACAGCTAGGACAAAATGGCTTGCACTATCCACTGCTTGCTCATACATGTCATACTCCACAGTGTGCAAACATACTAAGTGTGTCGATATAACTGAGATAGTAACAATAATCAGGCATTCCCATGTGCACCATGACAGATACTGCTGTATGATCATACACCCAATACTCGAGTTTACTGTGGTGTGCCCCCTACAAGCCACCCCCCAATAATATGTCATAAGAACAGTGCCACACAAATAGCAGTGTGCTATTACAACCACTATAAATGGACAGTCCGACAAGACAGGTGTGCCTCAATGACAAAAGACAATGCACTCTTGATGTATTGTACGTCCTGTGTAGGTGTAAGCCAGCAGGAGATCCATGGCATGTCATTATCACAGGTCTAAGACAGGTTTAATGCTGTAATCCCTATTCCCCATAAGTCTATTCACCCATCTGCATCCTGTTGTACACAAAATCAGTTACATACCTGATGGAGTGCAGTACTCTTCTGTTGATATGTGTTGCTAGTAAAGTTTTCACAAAGGCGTGCTCTGTGTGAGGGAAGTCTCATACAGAATAGTTCCCCATAGCCAGCTGCTTGCCTTTTAAACATGCTTCTCATCAGCAGGTGATTGCCTCTAAACAAATCTGTGAGTCTGAAATACTAATTGCAGCCAACACAGCTGATTTGCACTATCATCAGCCAATGACATGCAACCACTGTGCAATATATAGGCCTTCATGTAGATTAGGACCCTTTTCTGATATGTTGTGCTGCACATTACTGCGGTGAGGAGACTAGATCATCGCAGAGGGTAGGTCTGTAGCAGAAACCTTTACATAGAGAATTGTGTGCTACAGGCTGGAGCTGCTGCTGTAGGTAATAGATGTAGACAGAGAGTGTGAACACTTTGGAGGACAACAAGCTACAGGAGTAACTGTGGGAGCTGTGTCAGCCTTGTTGTAGAGGCAGAGCCAGAGTGAGGCTACCCTTTCCACTTCAATTAAGGCATGTGTTTAAGGTAAGTTTGTTAGGCTACGGTATGACTAACAGAGTACTAGTCAACATGTTTGGTGTGTCCTTGAGTAAGATGGGGTATAATTATAAGAATATGTCCACCATTTGGGCAACTGCCAGGCCATGTGTTAAAGTCTGGTGGAAATTTGCATCATGTATAAGGGCAGGCCTTGTTACAAGCAGGGACTTCCAATGTGTATGCTAGCTGTGCAGCTGTGATAATCTGCATAGTGACATTGGAAGGATTGTGTGGTGCACTCTGATATTAGTGGCCCTCATTTGCAGCACCTGCATTGAAATGCACTGTGTGGATAAAGAGTGCATGACTCAGGCATTAATTGCTGCCTTCATAATACTGTAAATTCACTTTTACACACCACTGGATTTGAACCCAGGACTGTGTATGGCAAAATGTACTATTTGCAACAGGCAATTAACAGACTGAGCTACTGAGTCACTGCTACAGTAGGTGTATTTGCAAGCTATATGTGGATACATACAGGCTGTGACATACATTTCATGCATCCATCAGTATGTGCATGGCTTTATATGGATGTATGTCTCACCAGGGTCCCTGTTGAGCATGTATTTGCCATTAATGCCTTAGCAGGTGTCTTTCCACATGTGGCTGCTGAAGGGTACATTTACCTGCAATCACAGGCCTCACTTACATCCATTATTATGTCTTTGGCTGTCTAGTGGTGTATTATTGCACCAGAGTCCAAGGTACACTCCCATTTTTTCCATTACTTTTTAATCAAGTTTGAGTGGTGCATCACATTTCGCAGCTTTGCTGAAACACACTTAATGACTGTAACTGGCAATTACTATGTTTTGTTTAAACCACCTATTTTAATTAAGAGTAGTGTGCCCTGGCAGGTTAATGCAGTGGTCTGCAGGTGCGATGGTCCTGGGTCCGAAACAAGAGAGAGATGTTTATTTTGTAAGTGTGTATTAAAAGTATAGTCAATATAGTTCTGCTGCAGCAATGTGCTAAAAACTATAAAGAAAAGAAAAAAGGGGAGATAAGAAAGTGGTGCAATGGAGTGCAAGCAAGGGGAAAAACATAGTGAAAGGCAAGTAAGGATGTGCAGGAAGGGTGGAGGAAAGAATCATAGCTATCCATTTCATGTACAGTAAGAACTGTGCACTTTTACAGAATTTGTGCATGACCTTGAACTCTCAACACCAGAGAGAAGGGTAAGGACAACATAACTGCATTGTCAAGCCAATTGGACCAAATTACATGTGTCCAGTGGACTTGTGTGCAAAATGGATAGCTATGTATGGGACAATATTTTTCTTTTTGGGACAGGTGCCCATTTTGTTTTTATTAAAGTGAGAGTGGAATGTTGGGGAAGGGATAGAGGTACATGTGGGGGAGGTAAATTGGGTGAGTGAGGATACATTTGCAGACAGACAAGACAGCAGACAGGGATGGTGTGTGACACATGAGAGGGTGAACCCCTTGAATAGGCAGGGTGTTGTGGAATCCAAGTTCCATGCGCCTCCACAAGGCAACAGCGTGATTCACATCCCTGCCCATGGGACTATCAGCACTGCTCCTTCACTGCCCTGGGGTCGGCAGTACTGGAGGTTGGGCACCGGGGCAAGGCTGCCTCACCAGGTCAGCCAGCATGCCCTCAGTCCAATGCAGGTGGCAGTCAAACCCACTGCAGACTATCCTGTCCACCAAGATGGGCAGCTCAGACCAGGTGACAACTCCCCCTCCACCACCGCTCCCAGAGGGGCGGCTGTCCCTGTCCCATGGGGCAGTACTACCCAACTCCACAGGTAGTGCAGAGGCAGCAGAGGGGGGCACCACCAGCAGATGTGCTGGGACCTGGTGCCATGGCCGGTTGATGCAAGGTAGGCAGATCAGCTGGCACTGGCCTACCTTGATGTGCTGTGGTAAATGAGGTATAGCAATAAGTTAAGGTTAGTAATAACCAAACCATAGTTAATATTAACAGGATGGAACATCATTTTAATTAATCCAAATACATATTAATGTATATTATGTGTAACACAACAGTAAATAACATTACAGCCTATATTTTAACAGCATGCCAGTAAGAATTAAAGCATAAGGCCAACAAAACAGTTAGTTTAACAAAATATGTTAATATTGAATCGTAATAAAACATAACAATAATAAACCACATTTTCCAAAATATAGTTAAACAAAATATGTTAATATTAAATCATAATAATAAATAAATGAATATAAGCGATAAGGAGAGAGCGAAAAACATTCCATTACTGACATTGCAGATTATATCCCTGAAAACACTGATAATAAATACTCTACAGGTGTGTAGTGTCAATTTTGAGTACAGTGACTACAATTCTCCTATAGCTGATGTAGCATGTACATACCTCTCAAGCTGTTAGCATGGGTCAGCCAAGCAATAACTAAAATCTATTTCCCTGAATGAGCCTGCTATCCAGTGTTTCCAATCCTACCTGACTGGTAGACAAGAGACAGTACTATGTCAGGGCAAACTCTCCAGCCAGCTACCTCTCACACTTGGTGTCCCTCAAGGGTCCATACTAGGTCCACTACTCTTCTCTGTTTTTATCAACAACCTTCACACTGCTATCCCTAAAGCTACCTGCATTCAATATGCAGATGATTCCACTCTGATCTGCTCAGCCACCTCCCCATCCGAACTGCAAACCTTAATCCAAAATACATTTAACACTATCGAGAAATGGATCACCAACCAATACCTACTTCTGAACCCCGATAAAACTAAACTTCTACTCTTCTCCCCCACTAGTAGAGCTACCTCACTTTCATTCTCTGTCACATCTAACAATGGTACCACTATTTCCTTAGATCATCACACCAAACTGCTAGGGGTTATCATAGACAGTAATCTCAAATTTGGCCTACAGGTCAACAAAACCATACAGACCATCAATAAGAAGGTTGGATCACTGTATAGAAACAAGACATTTTTAACCCCACTGGCTAGGACTGCAATCGCCCGATCACACCTACTCTCTACTCGTTTATATGCCTCGCCTGTACTCTCAAACCTCAACAAATCCAAACTAGATAAGCTGTCCCATAGCTACAATCATATTGCCAGATTTGCCACTGGCTCCACCTATAGAACCCACCACTGCCAGAACCTTAAACAACTAGAGTGACTAGAACTGCCCAGCTTAATTCAATTCAATCAACTCTTAACAGCGCACAAAATTTTGTACAACCCTGAGGATACCCCCTTACTTAAAAATATTATTAAGCCATATAGCAACCTGAGATCCCTACGGTCAGCTGATAAACTACTGGTCCAAACCCACAAAGCTAATAACTTTGCTGGTGAATCTCTGTTAACCTGGAATTCATTGCTAAACTATATAACCCTACAATCATCCAAAAGTCTCTTAAAAAAAAAAAAAAACACTCAGACAGTATCTTAAAGTGAATTGGCTATGCCCATGCACCAACCCTGATTAAGTTATAAACTGAAAGCATATTCTGTAATTATCATAACTTGTAACTATGTCACCAAGCTCTGCTTCCAATCTGATGTCTCTTACTTTTAATTGTGTCTGTCCATGAGAATTGTGAGTCCCTACTAGGGAACACTACTAAGCCATTGTATATAATCACTTTGTTTTTGTAATTGTTTGCTAACTTCTGTGTAATCTATGTAAGTTTGTCTATGTGGAGCTTTTCTCCCCGGGCCTCTGCTGAAAATGGACTATCCCGGTAAACAAATGTAAAATAAATAAATAAAATAAATAACAAATGCAGGTACACAACACAGAACAGTTCACATAATGTGGACTTATATAACTGCCAAGGTATTCTGTAAGTGGATTTGGTAAAACATTGCATTCCAGGTAATAATTTTTTCTGGTAATCCTGTGACAGACAGATTAGGCAGTTTTACTTACATTACAAAAAATTGTGACTCTTGAGAGGCATGTTTGTGTGCAGTACATAAACTAGACAGGCGTCATGCCTTAGTTGGCAGGCATGGGAATAGAGCCCAATAGCTGTGACTGCAGGGGACATTTACAAATACTGTAATAATTGACTGCAGCAACTTAGTACAGACATGCAAGGAATATAGCCATATTGGAAATTGTTACACAGATGTATTTAGGAATCAACAGTGCTGATTAACACTTTATTGGTATTGCTGATAAGTGTCTGTGAAATCTAAACATACTATTTGCTCGTAACATGGGTTACCTCATCCATATACCTTTTGTTCCTGGGCGGGAGAAAATGAGAGCATTATGTGACTGATCATGGCCTGGAGACAACCTTGTACCATAGTATGAGTTGAACAATACATGTTACAGGACATTCATGTTACATTCTAGAACTATTACAGTGTTATAATTGACTGCAGTGACAGCAGAACACACATGCATGGAATACAACTGTACTGCATATATTACAACAGATTTATTTAGGAATCAACAATGCTGGTTAACACTTTATTGGTATTGCTAATAAATGCCTGTGAAGTTCACACAATATCTGCCCATATAGTGCGCTTCCTCACCCATATACCTTTATTACCTGGAGTAGGAGGAACAGTGAGCATTATGTGACTGATATTGGCCTGGAGACAGCCTTGGACTGTACTGAGTTAGCAATACAATTTGCAAGCCATTAGTTTTGTATTTTACAGCTATTACAGTGTTACACTTGACTGCAGCAACCTTACCATAGACAAGCAATGCTTACACCTCTACTCCCATGGTTATGACAACTCAATCCTGCTGTACATTACTGGAGTGAGGAGACTAGATCATCATTTTGCTTACTCTTATTGGTACTGTTTATTGTTTATTGCAAAACATTCTTCATTTATTGCAATACAGCACTAATTGCCCATTTATTGCATTACAGTTCTACTTGCCCATTTATTGCACTACATTTATTTATTGTGTATACTTTATTGCAGTAAATGCTTTCCTCTTTCTTGCTTATTGCATTATAGTTTGCATCATAAATCCATACATACCACACTCACGGTGCAACCTGGTCAGGCGCCTGGCATGTGACACAACATTGTAAGCACTCTCAGCTGCAGCTGTTGGGAGTGAAGCACATCATTATGCATAACAGTTTTGCAGACATTCAGCTTGCATATTGGTAAAACATTTGTGGGGCATTTCCAGCTTTGGCTTCTTGGACCCAGGTCATCATAATGGTGGTGACACTGCTCACCTGTGTGGGGGATACCAGTAACACTGGTGAGTTTCTTAGCCAACCAGTCCCAGGCCTCTGCTTTACACTCTGAGCCATGGAAACTGCCCTTCAGCAGCCTGGGTTCATGATTTTTTACCAGGAGTCCAACAAAGACCCTGGACTCCTGAACACCCCATTTCTATGCCTGAAAGCTTGCACCTTTACCAGCACCACCTGCCATATCCACATTCGATTAGACTCCAAGGAATGGTGGAGAATTCCCACCTATTGTGCTTAATATAGGCTGTTTTCCCACCCTTACATGTCATTGAGCTACATTCAAAAAAGCACCGTGTTGCTTAGCAACACACAAACCAACTAAGCAGAGCTGAGCAGTGCGAATTCTCATACAACTGAGGTTTTAGCTAAACTTAGCATAAAGCAAACAGTAGTAGCTGTTAGCATGTTTAAGCAGTGCTTCACACTACGCAGTACTGCCATATTTCACAATTTTTTATTAAATTAAAAAAAGCAGTAAATTAAATTACAGACAAGTTATGACTGCTATGGAGTCGAATCCAGGACCTACTATACTTTAGACCATAACTCTATCCATTTAGCTGCTTGGATAGCATGATAACTAGTATACCTTCACATACACTACTAGGCTACCTGTGGGCATTGCTGAGCACCATGCTGTGCCATGCAAACAGGCTTAAACAAACCTAGACATAAATAATTACATCTGGTTTCTATTTTAGATGTCTGGCAGGTGTCAGCTATGTACATATGAGCATTGTGCGGCTCCATAGCGCTTTGCACTGCGCAAATAGAAACAAAAACAAACAAAAAAAAAAAGAAATAAAAAAAGAAATAAAACAATTTAATCATGATAATTAATTACATCTGGTTTCTATATTTAGATGTGTAGCAAGTGTCAGCTGTCTATATGTGAGCACAGCTTGGCATTGCTGCACTCCATGCCATGCCATGCAAACATACAGAGAGGAAAATATATTTCATAAAAATAAAATATTACACTTTTAAAACAATTCACAGCATTTCAACAGTAGCAGAGAGCATTACAGGGAGCCTCACCCTGTACATAACATCTGACCAGGCATCTCCAACCATGGGTGGCCTCTACACTTTTTCCTACATGGATTCAATAACCCTGTTCCTATGCTCTCCCTCTGCAGCATGCCATCATTAATATGTATGGTGCACTGCCGAGGGGGAACAGTGGCTATGTACATGGATACATTTCATGTAGGCTTTACACTGTGCCTAGATAGATTTTATTAAATCCTGGGACAGTTTATTTAGTTAAATAAGTTCCTTACAAACTAACATCTGTAAACTTCCCAAAATGAAAGTATGAGGCAAGATATTTAGGGACAGTTGAGAGCGAAGCAGCATCCCTTTTATGAGACCGACTATAACATCACATAGGATGTATGTAACAATTGTTACACACATCCAAAAGTGCTATTACGGTCAGGTCTTATGCTATAGTACCACTTTACATATTTGTCTTTTTTCTGACTGGAGTATAATCATGGTGCTCCATGCACTGCAGTACATTTACATTTCATTTGGTTGAGATGCAGTATTACTGCAGGCTTTACATGTCCATTACATATCCTTGTTGCTATTCTATGACACGTTACATGTGGTACTGCACCTGCTTGTGCCAGCCATTTGCCAAACTAAGTACAATACTTGAACATGCACTGCTATTTTCCACACTGTTTTGTTATTTCTGTGTATATTTGGCTTATTTCTCCCTTGCTTCAGTATTCATTTCACACAAATCCATACTATTCAGATCCAATGCCACTGTCTGGCTATGGGGACATAGCCACACCTATCCTCCACTATTATTGCCTAGCCCTGTCCTCAGGATAAGCTATACCAGTGGAGGATAGGTGAGGTCTGGTTAATTTGTTTCTTGAATGATACTTAAATACCCAGTGAATTTTGGGGTCTTTGTCCTTTCTGATAGGACTCAAAGCCTACAAAAACTACAAGCACTGTTATTGGCTCCCTGCTAGTTTTTTTCACCCACCTTCCTATTCCTTGATCTGCTTTTTAAACCTGATGACTTTAAGCTACCCACCCTTACTGTAAATTGAGCTTTCTAAGCTCCTCCCTTTCTATACTGCTGGTTATATCTTGAAGTAGATATTTGCATTTCCTTGAGCTTATATTGAAAAATGCATTTTGCCTCTCACTTTCTCTTCTACTGGCTTACTTGCTCTGAGTTCATTATATACCTAGCTTTTGGATGAAGTAGTATATTTTTATACTCTAGCAAGCACTTTTCTGTGTTTTTACATCAAAGAGGTCCATGAATATTCCATCTGAGATTCTTGCACATAGTTGTTTCATTGGCTGGAGGATTTATTAATGAACTTAACTTGTTTTTAGTTCCTTTATAGATTATGTACAAATGAGTAGCTTTTGGCTCATATCTACAAAGCAAAGTATTCTTATTGAATAATCACACTTTCATAAGCCGTTTAAAATACATTGCTGTATCTGTATCTTTAAAGGAAAACTCCACCTTCTCCTACAGTTTAACTCACCTCTTAGGTTGCTCTTCTCCATACAACAATATAATTTCAGTACTGTGTAGGTACCTGAAACCTGCTTGTACTTTATAAAACTTTAATTTCCTCAATCTGATATCAAAATTAGGGAAAGACCACTCACTTTTCTTTTTAAGCTTGACTTCCCACATAAGTTGCAGAGGAAGTTGTCTACACCTGCATAACATACCACAGACACAGAGAAATTTGTAGTCAGGGGCTCAGGGTGCTGTAAACAAGACAGAGAGGTGTGAAACTGCTTTCCATTGTCTTCATTGCAGAGAGGAAGAGAATTTAAACTGATTCACAGCTGCCTCCACTGTAGCTACAATGACTTTCACAGCAAAACAGAGCAATTAGATCAGTCAGTGTTTCAAAGGCAGTTGTCACCTCTTTTGACAAATTTGCATAAGCAGCATCACGGTATTGAAATGCTAAGTTTTAAACTATATATGTTAGTTGTTTATACTACAGCACATTTTAAGATGACTTGAATGTAGTATCAAAGATGTCTGTGACATTTAAGAAAAGTCAGAAAATATTTTTTCTTGTAATCTTTCTAAAGTATCTGCACATTTACCAAAGTTTAAGGGGAGGGGCTGTCAATTCATCTTGGACTACAAAAAAGATACTTTGAACAAAGGCCTGCAATTTAGTAACTGGTTTGGTTGCAGCTGTATAATTCCTTAGTATACTATAAAACAAGCCTTGAGACACACACAAATGAGGGACATTCAAAAAATAAAAGAAGTAGTCCTGTTACAGACAGTATATAAGATTACAGTGAGTGACTCTAACCCTATAATATGTCAGTGGAATGGGAATACACAACTACTTCCTTATGTCTAGCATGACTCATATAAAGCAGACTTGAAATGGATTATGGGAAAGAGAAAGGATTGAAGAAAAATAAGATCACATTGATCCGTCAAGCCCCATTGACAGCCATTTTGCAGAAAACATTAAAATTCTATAAGAAGCAGTCAGCGTGATTTTGAGATGTTAAAGTAACTCAGAAAACAGAGATAGAGTGAAAAAATATATTTTTTTATTTCTAAGGTGGAGTTTTCCTTTAAGTTTGTTTGTGGTAGTATTTCACTCCAGTCACTGTTTTACTGTGCTTTTATGTTAGGAGGACTCAGATTTATTTTATTTATTTTACATTTGTTGACCAGGATTGTCCGACTGAGCTTAAGAGCACTTTTTCAGTGGAGGGCATGGGAGAAAAGTTCCAACATATTATACAATTTTCATTATAAATTAGCATTAAACAGCAATGTTACAGGATTATTACAAGGCATTAAGTAGCAATACAATGCTATACAGTGCCAGTAATCAGGAGTGTAGCATAACTATTTCAAGATATATAAAAAGAAAGTGTCATTAAGATGAGTATAGTTTTTGGGGTAAGTGGTTACAAAACCCCAGTTTTATCATAATGTAGCTGGGATTATTCATCTAATTCATCTAATGGCAGTAGGTGTTTATCTGATCTGTCTGAATTGGGAAGCACTCAAAAGAGCTTGAAGCATCGTTATTTTATTGGCCAGAAGACTCAATCAGTGTTTTGTAATTCCAGTCCTGGCATAAATTTGGTAAAGTTTCATGGGGCTGCTTGCTGTGCCAGTGCCATATACAGATTCAAACATTTGGGAACATTGATTATTTTCATTATACTGTGAAAGTTTACTGTGCTAGTTACCTTATTCTAGCACTCAGAGACCATCTGATTTGGTGCTGGGCAGCATTGCTGGTTAGGTTAGCTGCAAATTACACCACATAAGCATCCTCACCTGGTTACAAACACCATTCACTCTTATCCTTTCAAGTACACATTAGGACCTGCAACCATGGATGGGCAATTCCCTGCTATCTCTGCATTCAGCTTGGTGGAGATGGGTATCCTGAGTCAATGTTACAATTGCCTTATGTACACTGACAACCACTTAATTCTTGAACAAATATAGTATATGAGAGATGCAGTTATGTGTTGACACTGGAAGCTAGACTCACACATACAGATAAAAAGCAGCAAGCAGGTTGTCAGCGACACACATACATCACTCACTGTACCCATAAAGGACCACAAACATAGACTTACATATACAGAGGTGCTCACATGTAACTTACTCAAACCTCAAAGGCCTCTCAGGCGCACTCCTCAAGAAACTCCGCATGTACACAGACAAGACAATTACCATCACAACACAAAGCCACATCTCATTGTGCCTCAGCTACCAAGACCATAAGGTGAAATACTCCATGACTCAATATTCTGGCCATAGGGGGCTCCATTGTGAGACACACTGATGTCCCTCTTACCAGGCTGGGTAAGGAGAAGGTTACAGTTATTAGCCTGTCAGGGGGCAAGATTTGTCAGATCATGCAAGCACTCAGGTCACTTACCTCTAAGTACCAGTATGACTCAGTCATAGTACATGTGGACATGAATGACCTGAGACCTACCTCCTTGGACCTTATGAAGAGAGACATGATTGAGCTTTCAGAATATGTCTCACAACAAGATATGAGCCTAGCACTGAGCAGAAGTTTACCATCTCCAAGGATGATGTCACAACACCAGCAGAAAATGATTGACTTTAACAATTTGGCTGAGCTGCTGGTGTCATTTCAAAGGGGTCCAATACTTGTCAACCCAGGAGGATGTGGTTGATAGGCCATGCTGCTTTGCCAGGGATGGTCTTCATCTGATATTGGCCAAAACATTATCCACCCCTATAGTGCCTTTTTTAGGCATTGCCAAACAGACAAACCTTCTACTATAACAAAAGCTACTCAGGACAAATTAAAGGTGTTACTGTTCAGTGCTAGGATCCTCAACTAGAAACTGCACTCCCTGGAAGCTATTCTCATCCTGAAGAATTCTGATGTCTGTGCAGTTACTGAAACATGGTTCAAAGCCACAGAAAGCACTCCGGTAGTGCATGGCTACAATGCCTTTCATACATTCTGACCACCCACTGAACATCAAATAGCAAAAGGTAGAGGTGTATCTATCTGCATAAGAGATAAGCACACCTCAAGACTGGTCAAACAATATGACATGCTTGAGCTTCTCCATGTCCAACTAACTATGGGAAAATCCTTTACCATATTCTTGCTAGCTACTGGTCCCACAGTATGCACCAGGAAACCTATACACCGTACCTAAAGTTACTAAAATTCCTCACCATCCAGCCCAATACTATACTCATGTGTAATTTTTAACTACTCCTCCATTAACTGTGAGGCATAAACAATTACTTACATGCAGGCCCAAAGATTTCTTGACTTTATAAATTTAAATGCCCTGGAGCAGCTAGTCTGCACTCCCAAAGGAGAACAAAAGGAGAACAAACACCCTTGATCTGGTACTCATGAATATGGTAGAGCTCTGCACCCCCCACCCCCCCTGCAGTGTGATGTCCTCACTGGTAAGATCAGATCACAAAGCGGTCTCCTTTGAAATAAAGGTAAAAATAGTCCCCCCCCCACCTAACCACAAAAACTTTAAAAACATTTCTAAGGTAAATGACCCCTTAATAAGGGATGGAACAACTAGTCTCCAAGCTCCCCAAATCTAGAAAACACAGAAACCTATGCAGAGGAATACACAAAAGCCCTGTATGACCATGTAAACAACTGCATAGAAGTGACAGTACCAGCCCAAAATAAGCCCAGGTCAAACTGCAAAAACAAGCCACCCTGATGGACCCCTGGTATTAATCAGTTGTTCAACAAAAGAAAGAAAATCATGCCAAGAAGTAAGAGGGAATGTGCACAACAGAGCAATAAATCCCTCAGTAGACTAAACATGCAAACTGGGTAATTAGTTAAGTCTCTGAAAGCAGACTTTGAGGTAAAAATAGCCTCCAAAGCTAAGGATAACCATAAAGCATTTTTCAGTTATGCCTGGAATCTTACGGGCAACACCCAACAATGTGGGGAATTACTTGTAGATGGCATCTCCTATACTCATCCGGAAGATAGAGCAAATCTGCTGGCCGACAAATTCAGCTCATAGTTCACCTTCCCATCACCATCAGTTGTCCCCAAGAAATACCCTCCATCACTCCACCGCCAATTATCACCAAAGAACAGATTACCACTACAGACTCTAAAGCTAAAAAGAAGGCTTCAGTGCAGTCTGACAATATATCGGGTTGCCTCTTAAACAGCTTGAATCAGGAATTATCAGGCCATGTGGACTGGCTTTGTCCTGAAAGAGTGGATGGAGGACAGCAACAGTCATCCCTCTGTATAAAGGGGGACCATCTACTAACCAGGGAAATTAGAGACTCATAAGTTTGACTAGTCTTATATGTAAGATCATGGAAAGAATAATCATGGGCCTGATAAATAATGATATAGGAGCCCTCCAAACACTGGACCTGACCCAATTCAGATTTGTCAAGTGCGGCCATGCCCACTGAATCTGATGGTTTTCTTTGAGAAAGTCACTAAGGCCATGGGTGAGGGTAAAATAGTACACCCTACCTTGACCTGGCCAAGGCATTTGACACAATTCCTCACTCAGTTATTGTAAATAAGCTCACAGAACTGGGCATAAATCCCTATGTCACCAGATGGATAACCAATTGTCCCACAGACAGAACACATGTGGTTAAAGTGGATGAATCCAGATCCAGCAAGAGCCCATTTACTAGTGGTGTGTCACAGGGTTCAGTGCTGGAACCACTCCTGTTTAGAATATTCTTTTCTAAAGTCAAGGTGAATGTGGAAAGCCTCTAGATGACAAAGTTTGCCAATGACTGCAAGCTGGGGCAGCCATTGAATTTCCCAACAATGTAGATATTCTTCAGAAGGGTCTAGATCAGACAAATGATTGGTGGCAGAACCATGGCCTAAAACTAGATGGAATAAAAATGCATTATCATACCCTTTGGGTAGTCAAATACTCCTGCAAATTGCAAGATTAATAGCATGCCCCTTAGAGATGATTCAGAGGTGAGAGCTCTAGGTACACAGATAGATATTAGCCTGAACTTTGACTGCCATGTGTCCACAGTGATGAGAAAATCCCTTTATCTGGCACAACTTATAAGCAATGGTATAGCATCCAGATCCAAGGAAATTATAGTCCCACTGTACTCAGCCCTCATTAGACCAATAATGGAGTACAATTCCCCATTTGGCATGTGCTCGACTAGGCACTCACAACAGCTGGAGCAACCTCAGAGGCTCCTCACAAAGATAATACAGGCTGTGAACAACATGAACTATGTCAATAGACTAAAAACTGTATCTTTTTACTCTGTCTTCTGCTGACTGTTAAGGGGTGACCTCTGCCTGACCTACAAGGCACTCACAAATCCAGCCCTAATGGAGCTGCTACACATTTGCAAGTCAAACAGCATGAGGGTCACCCAATGAAGGAATCTAAACTTAGTCAGTGACTCAAACAAAACATGCTGGAGAGGCAGATATATATCTTAGAGATTGCCCCTTCATTGGAACAGCCTTCCTATTTCACATTAAGCAGAGCCCTTCCCTGTCCCTCTTCAAACACAATTTGGATCAATGGAAGGGAATCATGAATTCACATCTGGGGTAGTGCCTATGTCCCTTATGGACAGGGGCAATCTGTAGGATACTCAATGCACAAGCATAAATCAATGCAATCCTCTTGCCCCTAGGGGCCATGTAGTGGGTAAAATTGGTGGATTATATTGGCTAGGCTTGTCAGGACCCTTAAGCCATTAGCCTAGTAATCTCCTGTAAACCTATGACTTCCTCAACCATTTATACATCTATTGCTCTGGTGACTTCATTTTTCTCTTTTCAGGGCCTGTCATAAGAAAGTTTACTAAATCACATTGATCATTGCTGTTTTTGTTCTGTTCTGTTTCTCTCTGTCACCTTCCTCATTTTATTATTTTTTGGTTGTTGTGTTGTTTCTGTTCACACATTTTCATTTATTTTGCAGTTTTAGCTCTGTATATGTGGTAGAGCAGTGTCCAATGTGCCTTACACTAGCCTTACTACCACCTGCCAAGACCCCAGCCATCCCTAGACCATCCTGTCCACAAAGTGATGAATATCATCCATCTAGATGTGCCAGGGAGGGCTCACTAGTGACATCTGGTGCTGCTCCTTCACTTGGTTATACAAAACCCTGATCAGGGAGTGGCACTGGAGAGGGTTCCATTTGAACACCCAGTTGTAGGTGCAGAGACTGGTCAAGACTGAAGCAGACTAGTGGCTTAAAACCTAGATTGGCACCCTGGAGTGCATGCATCTTCATGTGACTGGTAGAGTCACATACATACATGGCCCAGTCGCTGTCATTTATTTTGTAAGTTATTTGTCCATGTGTTTGCCTTTGCTGCCTTCCCTGTACCCCTCTTCCACCTGCATCATCCCATTACTTCCCCTCTCCTTCTGCAATTCTCTAATTATAAAACATGACACTCACCCCCCCAAAAACAATTCCATGCATCCCCACCCCATGCCACTTTTTTATTCCTATTGCCATTCTGTGTATTCTTCAGCTTGTTCTTTCCTTTATCTGGCTGTCTTATCACCCCATTTTCTTTCCGTTTTGTAACAGAGACATAGTTGGTTCATTGCTGTGTAGCCCTTTTATGCATTCTCATTTGTGCCCATGTTGCATGTTACTAGCTTTTCAATTTATATGTGATCATGCACCATGGCAAGTACACCACAGTCATACTGGTGGGGCAGGGTCACATGACCTGCCATCATGTAGTCTGCATCTTTGTGTGTTGACTGCTGATTTTGCGAGTGGCTTATTTGTGCAGCACTATTCACAGCAGGTCCATGCTATGCCAACATTTATGCATACCTAAATCCCTTTGGGGCAAATTATGTAAGTTACAACTGCTCTACTTATCAAAGTATATTCATATTACTGTTCTTTCTGAATCCCAGGAAATAGGGTAACTGATGTAGTTGTGTCTCTCTTCAATGTGGTAAAGCAGTGAAAGGCAGTGCAATAAAACTGAGGGCAGCTACGGTTACACAGAAATTAAATTTACACATTACGTGAAGTAACATGAATATGATTCCCTTTCATTATGCTGTTTCAAGCAAAAAACAAATTAGTCTGATGGTATTTCAAAAGATAATGAGTAAGTCCTGCCCGTTAAGTACAGACCGACTGATAACAGTCTGCAGAATTGATTCAGGGTTATCATAATAATCTTCTCTTTGTAATTTTGAGAAACAAGATAACTCAGTAACCTGATATCATAGGCTGCACAATTTACATATGATGTAAAGCGTGACAAAATGGCTACCTGAAATAAACTGTTAAGTGTGTAGGCACATATCAGAATTGTGGTCACATATAAGAATTAAAATATTAGAGCCACTCAGTTATCCCCTCCACCTACAGAAGCATTCATAATGTCTCAGAAATGATATGTTGCGGTATTAATATCACACAAGAAAGAAATTATTAGGAAAGCATAATCAAAGGGTTATTTTTTTTCTATAGAGTTTGAGCAGCAGTAAATATGATGAAACTTCTCTTCGGGTCTGATATTCTATTATCCAGTGTGTCACTATACATTAGGTTAGATACAACATACTGACGGAAAGTACTAACAATGCAGGTGAGCAAATTATGGCAGTTCCAGACAAAAGTTTCAGACGCGAAGAGGAGAAGAAGAGATGTTAATGTCTCATCAAAGGTAAAGAAACCCCATGATGGAAAATACAAAAGCTAATGGAATTAATTCTGATTATCTTAATGACAGGAAGGGGGGACTAGAGCAATGTTTTGGTGAAATAAAAGACAGTTTAATAACTCTATCAAGAAAATGAATACAGAAACTGAAATTAATGTACCAATTACTTCTAAGACTTTCTGAGTACTCACAGAAGAATTAATGGTAATAGTGGCAAACTAGGGTTACTACATGAAATGTTTTTGTACATATGAGCAAAATACTAAAGGAACACTTCATGGCAAAAAATAGACCATGTAAACTGACAGACGTGAGTTTTATATCTAAATGAGGTGTGCAAGGTGGAAAGATCAAACAAAATAAAGTTGCTTTTATCTATTACAAGAGAGTGTCAAGAAATTTAGTAACAGCAAATATTAACCCTTAGATAAATGGAATAAAGTAGTGGAAGCTTTTGTTTCATCTTATGAAGAAAAGGAGGATGGCAAAGTGGAAAAGTGATTAATGTTATTGTCTCACAGCACTTGGTTTCCAATTTCAGTGCTCAGCTGGGTCTTCTAGTTGAGTGTGCAAGCCCTCCCTGATTAGGGATTAGTTTAGCCTTATACCCAGAGTCGCAGTGCTAGAACAGGTTCTGGCTCTAACACAAACGACATGGATTAAGTGGGTTACAGGAGAATAAATGAATGAATGAAAAACACTAAATTATATATTATCAATATAATTTAAGCAGTTATGAGGGGCAGATTATATTTGTGAAAGCAAGTTGCTTCATGCAAAAATGAAATATAGATATTCAGGAATGCGACCTTACTAAATTGTAAAATGGCAAATCATGTTTGTTATGAGGGTACTTTAAACTCCATCAGAGAATTGACAAACTGTACATTACACCATGACTGGTGAAAGTTCACCAGCAGATTGTTAATGTACAGGTATTTCTCATTGAAAAACAAGTCATTCTCTTCATGGCAGCATATCAAGCTGCTGTGAAGCTCAGATAGTAAAACAAAGCAAACAGCCACCATTTCTTTATTCCCGTTAATCAGCATTTCACTGCTTAGTGAGTGTAAAATTAAAAACAAAGGAAACATAAAAAGAAAGAAAAGATTCTGTGAGTGTGTGTGTGTGTGTGTGTGTGTGTGTGTGTGTGTGTGTGTGTGTGTGTGCGTGTGTGTGTGTGTGCCTGTGTGTGTGTGTGTGTGTGTGTGTGTGTGTGTGTGTGTGTGTGTGTGTGTGTGTGTGTGTGTGTGTGCGCGCATTTCTGAGTGTATGTCTGTGAGTCTCTCTGTGCATCTGAATATGCACGTGTTTTTATGTATATGTGTGTGTTTGTACCGATTAAATACTTACAACGTATATTTTGGATGTTACAGTAAGTTTAAAACATTAGGTGGAGGAACTATTTTACATCCATAATAACACACAACCTGTCAGACAGTATTGTTTACCTGTATGGAATATCAATCACTATATGCATAGATCAGAGCTGTGGTGTGATTAAATGACAATGTTGGGCTACAAAAAAGGTTGTGACTTTGAAGCAGTGGGGTATAGAATATATAGCGTGTTGAGCTATAGTAGTGTACTAGAAAAAGTCTACATTTAACTTCTTTCAAGATTTGTGACAATCTCAGACAATTCATTCCAAAGTTTTCTTTGATAATTAAATGCTGTAGATTTCATAAGCAAAATAATCAAAAGAAGTAAAATCCATTTCTGAATATGAAACAATGCTCTGTAGGTTGAAAGGAGATTATCAGTTACAAGAGAAACTAATTGATACAAGCAGGTTTGTGATATATTTGATGAGAACATAAATAAAATGTTACCATCAAAATAAGAATTACTTGTTAACTCCATGACATAGGGAGATAAAGCCCTGACTATGACCAAGATGGCCCAGTAACTAACTTGACAATGAAGGTGCCAATAAGGGGATAGTGGGCCAACCAGCTATTATTACCTCACCTATGTTGAAGAGACGGAGGTATACTGCCCTATTTCTGTATGGGGCTATAGCAGAGGCAGAACTAGATGCAACATGTGGATGAATACACCAATGTTGAGTCGTACTGTGGACAGAGGTGACCCGTGAAGAAGTATGCATGTTTCACAGTCCAGTATTATGCACCTTCACCTTGTAGTGCACAGCAGATTTGCAAAAGGGTGCAGCTTCAGGCCTTATGACAAATAATACATCCCTCTCACTACTACAGCTGTGGATAAGAATACAGTGCTGAGGCTGTAGTGTAGTTCCTTGGCCTTGGGTCAATTATGGTCCACTGACTGATGACAAGTAAGAGGGGTAGAAAGCAAACAAAATCAGATATACCTCATACTAGACAAAGATATACAAATCACAATGTCCATGAACACTGCTACAAAGGATGATACAGAACTGTAAGACATGGTTGAGTGTATTAGCAACTGAGCTTATTTAGAGATCACCATATTTGCAGTATGGAAAACTTTCATACTATCAAAAATGGCTGTGGCTTTACAGAAAATATACAGAATGTCACTGGAAGGAATATATTTTAGTTGGAAGAACATATAATGGAAGGGTAGATAAATAGAAAATGCAAAGCAATATACTTAAGACTGTCACAATGTTTAGGGAAGACAGCCCAAACCTCACATCTGAATCAGCAGTTGATGACAAGAGTAAAGTGCAAGGAATTCAGTAAAAGGCACTATATAACCTCACAACAAACTGACAAAAGGGCAATGGGAAGACGTACCTGGATCTGAATGAGACATGGAACTTTATTGTGGATCATATTCATAATTCTGTGAATAACTAAGAGAAACTGTTTTTGTGTATTTTTAAAAGCATATCCTGTGTCATATTAAAGCCTAAAAGCATGGTTAGAGGTGCACGCACATTTCAGAGTAAACAGAATTGCTAGATTTGTATGTGTATGGGAAAATAAGAATGCCATTATTTGGTAGAAATGGATCTGGCATTTCTTGGGAATAAATATGCAATTTATTTTCAGCTTATCCAGACAGCAACTGGAAGATGTTTATAGTTATCCGAGGGTATAAATCAGAATGCTATATTTCTTAGTTTAACAAAATAGAGGTGTAAAAAAACAGAAATTTGATTGTTGCAACTTAAATAATTCATATTCTGTATAAGTAATTCCCAAGAAGGAACTGCATCAACATTTAAGCAGAGTCTGGGGTGACACAGCCAGCCCAATGTTGTTGTTGTTGTTGTTGTGTCTTTCGGCTTTTCCCGGTTAGGGGTTGCCACAGTGGAACTCCGGTCTGCTAATGATTGGTAGTTGATTTTTACCTGCCGAGTTACCAGCCCTGACACACAACCTTCAATGAAGGTACGCCCATTCACGCATGTCTCGACGCAGAAGACGCTCTAGCTGAGAATCAAACCGGACAGCATCTTACTGTGAGGCGACAACGCTACCGCAGCACCACCACATGTCAAAATGAAGGTTGCACCGGGAAAGGGAGTAGTACAGATATGGTATCTCAGGAAACCTCTCTGTAGTTCCTAATAGCATTAGTGTAAAACAGTCACATGGTTGGCCAGTAATTTGAAGAAAGACTGAAAATAAACCTTCTTGGCAAATGTAGACAAAACAAAATTAGGAATTTTTGTTTGCAATTAAACAAAAAGAAGCAGTTAAATTCTAATAAAACAGACACAAAATGTAGAAAGAAAGCAGTTATCCAAACATTAAGTGTTCGTGATGTCCTTCCTACAGCTGGATCCTTATTTGTGTGTGTTTTATCAGAATTTTTGTTTGTAAAATAATGTTATTCATTTGAAAGCATTCCAGAATTTTATACAAGAACTTTTCACATCAAAATGTGCATCTCTAAATAAAAAAATGTCATTCAATACAAATAATAATGCTTGCAATCTGTGGGACAAGTTTGAAAAAACAACGTAAATAATTACATGAATTTCAAGAATATTTCAGTGCTTTCAAAAGTAGTTAATAAACAACTGTAAAAATCTGCATATGCATTTACAAGCAGTATTCTAATAATGACTGACACAAAAAAGTACAATTAAAATTAGCTTTGCCCTAACATACTAAAATCAGTCTATGAAGGAACTGATGACCACTACCTGATTTATAGATATATGACTGTCCAGACTAGTCCATTATAGATCGATCAATGTCCATGCCACTTGCCATAGAAAAAAGGATGACCACACATCCTTCTGTATATGGACATCTTTATTTTACTTGGGATGAAGTTTATACAACATCATGGATTTCTCCAGGTTTATGTTGCTATCACTACACAGGAAGTAGAAACATTTCTGCCTTGAAACTTTGCTTTGGATATTATTACTTTCCATTTGTTTGTGACCAGTATACGTTTGTTTGACTTGCTCTACATTCAAGTCTGGGCAGCTGTGTTTCAGCAAACTTTTTTATTGATTGTATTCTTTTAACTTTATATCAGTAAATCATTCTGAATTATATTGCACCCTTCAAGATCTTCTGATATTATCATGTGGAGTTTAGAATGGCTTTATTCTAAAAGTCTAAATGCTGTATGGTAATATCAGTGATTGGATACTGGTTACTTGCAACAGTTTTGACTATTTCTTTAAATGACACATTAAAAAATTTTCCATTTGAGAAGTCAGACTCAGGCAGTGTTATTCTTTCTGACTTAGCAGCATTCATAAATACATTTACTTCTTGCAATCAGATTGTAGATTTGACTACAACTAAAGTGCATCTAGCATTTTCTTTTCTTTCTTTTTTTTGCTTTATCTGTTAATAAGCAATATATACCCATTATAAAATTTCTACAAATCCCTTATTGGTCCTATGATCTATTGATTATAATGAGACTCTCCTCCTCTGGAGATTTTATGACCCTCCTACTGTTGGCTGTTTTAACATTGTTAAGATGCTATCAGCTTAGCTTTGCCAAGAGACACAAGGCAGTGAGTTGGAAATGTCCACTTCTGCGTGCCATAGTCTGGGTGGGCATATTGGGATCAAGTAACTAAACACCATCCAAGAGTGAAATGTTGCTGAACCTCTGTAATGCGTGATCCTTAAGATTCTACTTTCTTTTACCTGTAAATGGCACTTCATTTGTATTGAAATAAGTGATATGTGATCAGTGATCTACCCTTGTTACAGATGTAAAATAAAAAAATAAAATAAAAAATAAGTCCCCCCGATCTTTTCAGGCATCCATCACTGATCCTTGAACTACACATGTAACCCTAGGGCTCTTTCTAGCTGCACTCCTTGATGACAAGCCTTTCCAAAACTGTACTGTAATAGTTTTGAATTTGTTTAACACAGCCAACCTGTCTTAATCAAATAAATAGTGAGAGCTTTGGTTTACATTTAGTTGCATGTTGTTCACAGTCTGAGATAGGATAGTATCATCAGTAGTGTGATAATGTTTTTCATACTCAACCAAAATGTCTCTGGTGAGTGTTGGAAGTTATATATCCTTTGAGAATATCCTTGGTGCAAGAGCGAATTACAAATTTCTTCTATTTTACCATCCAGTTGGCTATCTAGGGTCTTTTCAAGAAAATGTTTTGAGACTTCTTAATTCACTTATTTCATAAACATCCAAGATGACTTATCTTAGGTGATCTTAATGCCTAGGTCAATAATGAGTCTAAAATATTTACCATGGAATGTCTTAATATTTTGGGGTGTTTGGGCTTCACTCATATAGTTTCTACTACTATCCATACATATGAACACTCCCTGAGATATACACATGGGTCAAAAATCTTATGCCTTGCAGAACAACAGATGAGGGAGTGATAGTTTTTTCCAGAAGGGGCATTATGCAATTAGAAAATCTTGAGTTGCCATACAGTCCCAACCTTTCTGTTGATAGGAAAGGGCTGGATTCAAAGGTTTAATTAGGGTGAGCACAAGCTGCTAGGATGTGTGATCAGCAGATACTGATGCCACAGGAGTGCAGTAAGGATACTGATCTATGAAGCCACATGGATACCATATCATCAATAATGGATGCCAATACTGCATTTATAGTCACAGCTGACAGAAATATTAGAGTAATGAAACCAGATAAGGGTGGAGGTTTGGTTGTTTGGAATACTGTTGACTATATTAAAAAAATGGATAACCTATTGAAAATGATACTTACCAGGAAGTATCCCTTAATCAAGTTAACATTGTTTATGTTAGAATTAATCAATGTTTCTATGATATGTGTATGGAGGAAACTATTTAAGGTGATACATATAGAATTTGGTAAACTCAGAGTATGCTATTCCTGGTATTTTTGGCATTCCAAAAATACACAAAGATTTGGTAGAACCACCCCTGAGACCCATTGTAGATCCAACCAACTTGAAAACCTATATTTAGCGAAATATATTGATTTTATCTTAAAAGATATTTCAAGGAAACACATTTGTATTAAAAGACTTGTGGGATTTCCTTAGCCGAATAGGTCCCTCTTTGTATGATGACAAACTTTGTTTACTTTGAAGGTTTTTTATATCATCAAAAAGCAGGTGTGGCCATGGGTGCAGCCTGTGCCCCTGTATATGCCAATATTGTTGTGGCATTTTGGGAGGAAACATTTGTAATTCAAACAAGTGTTAGGGAGTACTGGAAATTATATAACAGATTCTTGAATGATATTTGTATTTTTTGGATAGGAAGTTTGGAAAAGTTGAAAGAATGTTTGAATTATTTGGGTGATACTACTGAGTTTGTAAACTTAACATTTTCCCAATCAATTGAAAAATTGCAATTCCTTGATGTCAGTCTTACCAAGAATATTGTTAAAAAGAGCTTAACCTCTAGTGTTCATAGGAAAACTCCATATTCTAACACTATGTTACAGTTTTCTAGCTGCCACCCATTCCATCAAAAGAAAGCCATAGTGAAAGGGCAGATGGTGAGAGCAACAAGAATGTCCTTGGAAAATATGTATTCCTTGAAGAAATATCAAAGTTAAAAAATATGTTTATATCTAGGGGACACCCATGTAAATTAATATGAGAAATTACAGTGAGGTCATTATGAAAAGAAATGAAGGAATATATATATTCCCTTGTTGGGACAAAAAAAGTGGTATTTCGAATATAGATATAACTATTGAACTGCATAAAGCCATTATTACTACATATATTGTTGATGGAAATGATATCAAAAATATTCTCCACCAAAACTGGAATATTTTTAGAATAGAGGAGCAGATGATTACAATCCTTGGGGACCAACTAAGGATTGTATATAGAAGAGATAAGAATTTTAGAAACTTGTTGGAAGGGAATAAATTAATTACAGGATATAATAGAGGATCTAAAAAGGGCACATTTAAATGTGGTGTATGTGCACAATGAAACATATCAAGGAAGAGGATGAAATAAGTATAAATGGAAAAGAGTGGACACATTGGAGGAATTATTTAATTGTACGTTCCAAAGGGTAGTATATATGGCTTAGTGTCAGCTATATGCTGGGTTTTATATTGGTAAGACTGAGAGAAAGAATTAATCTAACAACATATATATGACATTAATAAGAACAATAAGAAAACTGCTTTAAGGAAACATATTGATGAAAATCCAGGACATTATTTTTAAATTTTGGATTCTATATGGTATGTTTAGTGACATCAAAGGGGAATCCTGGAAACTTAGGTTAGAAGCATTATAGCTGAAATGGCAATTGTTTATGTCAGCTGTTAAGCTTCCAGGTTTAAATGAAAGTTTAAGTATTGACAGTATTTTAAAAAGTTAAAAGTATAATGTATTTTTAAACTGGTATATAACTATTTTTTACTCGTTTTAATGTCTGTGCAATATTGAACTTTGTTCAGTGTTATGTATATGTACTTTTGCTT
>NC_056747.1:950550514-950591583 GCF_019279795.1 Protopterus annectens
CAGGAGATGAAGAACAACTGGCTGGTTCCAGCCTCACAGGCCACAGAATGTATTGTAGTGCAATGCCTACAACACTACCAAACAACACAGAAGCCCACTCACACAGTGTCACCATAGACTGGCACTTAAGAAGGATCAGTTTTCTGCCATGAGTAGGGTACCATGCTTACCCAGCAAAGGTGAGGGCTGTATTGAAGAAAACAGTGGAGTGATGAAGCTTGGATCCCAGACATATACCCCACATTCATTTAGATTCCATGCTCATTTAGCATGGTGGCAACTTCTCATGTGCATTGGGAAAGGCAAGGTTATCATGGGAGAGCATCAAGAAATTATGAAGATAAAGTCCAATGCTTATGAAAGATAGCTGAAAAATAAACTCTTCTAACTTGCCTAACATTATCGCTTATTTGCAGACCATGTGTGTTACCTGTAAGACACAACATTGCACCTTCCAACAACACCATTTGTTGACTGGAGCTTCCTGCATGTTTGACTGCCTGGTACCTTGCTGGTGCTCTTCCATGTGAATAGAAACACCTGTCTTATATATTACCTTCTGGAACATGCTGACATTACCTGTGATGTATTGTGGTACCTAAGATATAACATGCAGAATTTGTGTTAAAGGCCTGATTACAATATTTACACTGAGGCCACATGGTTTGCTGAGCTATACACCCTTCCACAATCCTTACTGTTGCCTACTATTCATGGTGATACTTATATCGAGGGTTCAAATGCCATTTTGGATATGTGCAGTTCTTGCTCTGTATGCCATTCTCCAGCAAGCAGAGTGCTGTGCATCAGTAGGGTACATGGTCCATTCCACCCTGCGTGACCTTTTACAGCTATGCAACCATAACAAAAACTGTAATCTTTTATAGGCACAGAAATAGAACATGGCTGACACAACAGATTTATATCCCAAGGAATCCTGTACTTACTGAATAAACTTCCTTTGCATGTCAAGCAATACTACACATCATCTGTAATCAGTAATATTCTGAATGACTAGCATGGATCATAAATCCTCTTTGGGGTATATAGCAAGGTGCTTCTGGACCATGGAGTTTACCTCATTCAACAGTGCTCAAGCTTAGCTGGATATGATTATCAAAGGTCTTTTAAACTACATGAGTAGTATATACCTATGAACTTATCAACCTAATATATAATTAACAAGTATCTCACAAATGTTTATGCTGCATATAGAATATATATGCAGACAAAAACATCAGTTGCTATAATCCTTCTCATTTGAATGTCATTATATGGTCATTAGTATACACTACTGACCACACCAGTTTTCATGCTACCATGACTGTGCTAGAAATACCTCTGAATTGCATATGCCCTGCTTGTCAACACTCACTGTATAGTTTAGCTTTACACACTGTGCTATTTTTCCTTTCTGAATAAGCCACGGTGGTGCTGTGGTAGCATTGTCGCCTCACAGCAAGGGGTTCTCCTGTTCGTTTCTTGGCTGGAGCGCCTTCTGTGAGGAGTTTGCATGTCCTGCCCATGGTCGAGTGACATTCGAAAGACATGCATGAATGGGCATGCCTTCATTGAAGGTTGGGCATTGGGCTGGCACCACGGCACCATAAAAATCTACTGCCAATCATTAGCGGACCGGAGTTGCGCTGTGACGACCCCTAACCGGGAAAAGCCAAAAGAAGAAGAACAACAAAAACAAATACACCCCTACTGTGTTTTATGTCCTGTAAGAGTACTGACTATATACATAACAAGGTACCTGTAAAACAAACATTTAATTGTTTATTTTAGTAAGTAATGAAAACAACAAATAGATGTATGCTCTACTCTCCAAGGTACCATGAATTACACTGTTTGAAATCATTTAATGTATTCCCCTTATTCCTTTATTCAGCTGTTTGTTTATTTGTTTATTTACTTATTAATTTCAGCTTGATAACCATGTAAGTGGGTGGATGGCATACCCTTTTCAGTCACAACTTGAGCTCCATGGAGCAAGACACAAACAGAAAATTGGAAATAGAATAAAGAAGTATACTACTTTCTGAAAGAATGTCAAACAGCTTGGCAATGTGCTTAAGTGGAATTCAAGCAAGATGACAGTTGAAAAGATATAAGAAATGTAAATGAGAACAAACTATAACTACAGCTTTACAGGCAAGAAGGGCATTATTGCTCACACCTGAAATATGTGTATGTATGTACATATGTAAAATGTATAAATATAAATAAGCTGTTTAATAGTGTGGCTATGTTAAGTATAGAAGGGTCTCTCCATTTTTATTTATTTATTTATTTTAGCTTTATCTGCAAGTAGTGTTCTTTAAACTAATGAGTGTGTATTATAGATGTCTTGCATTATCATGATTCTTTAGCAAAATTGTCTCTTTGCAACAAAATATCGCACTCCCTTTTACTTGAAATTTACACTGTTTCTCTGCAAACCTGTTACATTAAATCAAAATGTCTATCTATCTATATATACATGTTATGAAACAGTCAAATAAATAAAACTATCCCCCGGATTCATGAACCTTGCGCCAGGCGCACGCATAGCGTAGGTGCCACAACGCCAGATATGGCCGCCAAGCGATTCAGGTACGATCCAATTCCACGTGCACTACCGGCGTGCGCCTGAGTTGCGCCGCCTCCGGCGTAGGTATGTTAAACACCCCATGTGTGGTGTTGCACCATGCAAATGAAGGCATATAGCGATCCACGAAGTGGCGCAGGCGTAGCATAAGGGCACGGCAATGTAAACCAAAAAAAAATGGTTTACATATATCCAAACATGACATAGGAGTAACGGAAGGCTGTCAACGTCAGGTATCATACTGTTGCAATATGCCAATGGCGAAAGACACCGAGAATGTCAAAAGAAAACATGCACAAAATGTAAATAATGACATAAATGGTATGTCCGCTGAAACCACAGCAGAACCCCAGGACATGTCCGTGGAAGGTGCGAAACAATGAAATAATATGACAATGTCATAAAAGAGCAGTATAATACACATCAGCTTCACAGCCACAATACACCATAGTATGCATGGAAAGCCACAACCACGGCGCAAGGGTTGCCAAAGAGTGGCGGCAGTGTTCGGCGCCGTAACTATGTATTAGTAGTCAATGCCATGCAAATGAGGCAGATAATACTGAATCTCAAAACCCCCGCCGGCTTAAGGCTGCACCAAACGGCACAGCAGTAATACACCGAGAAGTGGCCCAGAGGGAATACATGTCAACCGCAGAGGGGTGTGCCACTGTAGGAGGAAGCACATTGGAGCCCAGCAAACATGGGCTGTACAATGCACATCACAGCAGCAGGACCGGCGTGTGGGGAAATAGTTGCGCTGAGAGTACACAATGCGCGCAGAGATGCATGTGCACGAGGATGACTACGTTCCCTTAACCCAGTCATGTGATGGCCGCCCCGTCAACAACAACGGATACAGGAAGGTGATGCGGAGAATATGAGGAAATGCGGAAGCAGTGTAATTGGAGTCGTCATGAGCAATCAACTCCAATCAATGCAGAAACCCGCAAAACGGGAAAGGGGAGGCATATGAATTCCAAGAAAGTAGGGGATGTAGCAGAATTGCAAAGAGTGAAGAACCGATACAGCAAAGCCAAGTAGAGAGGTAGCATAACGGCGGCGGCAGACAAAATGCATGATATGCCATGTCCCAGAAATGACACATGACAGGGCTCTGCAGGATGCAATCCAGGAAATAGTATGCGCAACGTGCAGAAACAGTAAGGTAAGGTCTAAAGCTAAACCAATGCAGGCAAGTGTAATGTAACACCAAAGGCAACAGCGTTGCAGTGCCAACGGTAAAACACGGAAGATAATCCACAGATACGGCCGCACAGACACACCCAATGACATCACCGGGTGTACAGCACAACAGTATAAAGTGTGAATGCACACAACACACAGCGCGTATTCCCAAACGCCGCACTTTAGGTGTAAACACACGGGGAACTTTTAAAATGTATATGTTGGGTGCCGCCGTGGCCGTGATACATCAGCATGTGTCAGAGACAGACGGAGTTGCGGAGGAGGGTGCCGACAACTGCCGTAGGCCTCAGAGGAGAAGGAGAGTGTTCAGACCAAGGGTAACCTACCAGGGGCTACAAGACCTGGAGATAGTACAGCGGTACAGGGTGGACAGGGACACGTTACAGCAAATAGCGGAGCTGTGCTGGCCACGCCTGAGAACAAGAAACAACAGAGGGGAGCCCATCCCAGTGGACACAAAGGTATGTGTAAGCATGCGAATACTGGCTACAGGTACCTTTCAAAGGCCAACCGGGGATATAATGGGCATCTCACAGGCATCAGCATCCAGGGTACTACACCAGTTTCTGGATGCCATGTTATGACATGCCCATGAGTATATATACTTCCCCAGATCTCAGGAGGAGTTGGCTAGCAATATGCACCACTTCCACCGTGTGGCACAATACCCGGAGGTACTGGGTGCGATAGACTGTATGCACATACAAATCAGGTCACCACCTGGGGAGCAGGGTAGACGCTACATAAACCGCAAGGGATTCCCCTCCATCAATTGCCAGGTCGTGTGCAATGTGCAGGGCATTATCATGGATGTGTGTGCTGGCAGCCCTGGAAGCTACCACGACTCCCATATCTGGCATGCCTCACAGCTGTATCAGGTATTCGCCAGGGGGGACATCACACAAGGCCACCTTGTGGGGGATGCTGGCTATGCACCGTGGATGATGACACCCATCAGAAATGCACACACACACATGCAAGAACGCCATAATGAGGCACACGCACAAACCAGAATAATCATAGAGCGTGTGTTTGGGATGCTGAAATCACGGTTCCGGTGCTTGGATACATCCGGTGGAGCCCTGCAGTACTCTCCAGGCACATGTGCCCACATATTCATAGTATGTGCCATGCTACATAATATGATCCTGAGGAAACAGCTGCTGCAGGGACATAATGGTGAAGGGCCACAAAACCCACCACAACTGCCAAGGCAAGCACAGGCACAGAGGGTTCAGTGCCATGAACACACTGTGCCAGCCCCAGTAGGCAGACGGAGGCGTACCCAATATGCCTATGCCCTGGCAAAGAGGGAACGTATAGCACATACTCTAACAGCGTAGGCCCCATGGACTGACACCTCCCACCCGCACACACAGTGAAATGGACAGCACACAAACATGGCCACCCGTAATGTGTACCGTATGGGTGGTCCCATGTGTGACTCCAACATAGGCAGCACCCAAACACTGCACACCCAACAGCCAGCGGAACATGGAACGCCAACACCTTAACCGTACGCGGGTCCTACAGCAGACGGCGTTGCTGTATGCTGCCACGTTCACTGCAAGGTGTATACATATGTACATATGTGCATACACAGATATGGAGATAGATATCATTACACACATAGAAATATATGTACACATACACATATATAAAGTACAACAGGTAAGACAGGGAATCAGAGGGATGCAAGGTGACAGAGAAGTAAGACGCGATATCTGTACATAGTAAACATAGTGAACGACAACCTGAGTATCCAGGAGGGTTGACAGAACAGGAAACGCCACCCATGGAAAGGTCAACCTACCTAAATGCATAATCGCGAGTCGGGATGATCGCCAGGCCACGGTACAGTAACAGTACATGTGCGGGTAATATTATGAGGATATGAGGGTGGAGGTAGACACCGCCACCGGTGATGCGGGCAACGCAGGTACTGTGTGCAACCGCCCCTGTGACAGCGGCAGTATGTGTATGTGTGCGGTGAGGGTGTTGTGTGTTCCGCTGTGCGAGTGTAATGTGTGTGCCACTGTAAAATGTGTATGTAGGTGCCATGTGACAGGCGGAGTGGAATAACATGTGTAGGCATACAGTATAGGAACCACAGGCGTATGTACAGCAGTACCCCCAAAGTAGTACTGAGAGCCTCTCCCTGGCTAGGCGCGTGGCGACGTAAGATGATGCAAAGCGAAAATGTCCCAGAATGTACCACAGGAATATAGCCAACATGAAATGCAAAGGACGTATGTACAAACCATGACCGTATGTATGACACCGATATGTTAATTGCAAAACGATACGTCGGCAACGTTACACAGCAATAGTCATGTACCGCGGAAATACGCATGTGCTACCCCGGCACCGATCGTGGCTACGTATCGGCCCGTAAACACCGCTGTGTGTTCTACGAGTGTCAAACAAGCAATCGCCACCCGAATAGGTGGCAACCGGTAGCATACAGGCCGTCCCAAGTACAGGACCACAATGACTGTAAATATCCGGGACAAAATGCCAAGGGATAGTCGGCACGTACGAATAACCGCAGATATACTACCAATGTGACGGAGGAATACATGCAGGAAGCACACATGCAGGCGATACCGACACCAGACGACATCAACACAACCTACACTCCCAGAACAACAGACAGGTAACTGCCAGCTCCCCAGGCAGGGATGGAGCACACACACAAGCATACCGTGTATGTAGAAATGCAAGGCCCACAACACGTACCCGTCACCCACAACCGCCGATATACCCCATCGCACATATCAAAGGGATACAGGCCGCAATAGCAGCACAAACATACAGGCAGTCAATGACAGCGGCATAACCGCAACATCTCGTGTGGGAAACACTATCAGCAGCGGATGCATACCTGCATCCATTGTTTAAAGGAATACAAGAGCTATGTTACACATCCGAATGCAAAACACCATCGACAGACGCCGCCAGGACAGGGACACCCACATGTCGAACATAATACCATACCCAACACACACAATCCATGGCTAACACCACTGCGAAATGTACCTGACGCCACACATAGCGGCTGCAGTCACACATAACATAACACAATATAGACCATCTCCACGAAGGTAGTGCAAATAACCAACGCCCAGGCGAGGAATGAACCATGCCCTAGTTACGACGTGTACTGTACGAATGGAGTAGATGCACAGGTGATATGTGCACAAGTACACACCGAGGAACAGCTATTGGTGTGATGAACCCACATGTCGCAGGTGACGACGGATATAAGGATGACTCCTACGATATTCAAACTGTATGCTCATACCGAACCACAAATAAAAAATGGATCGAGTGAGAGACAACGCTATAGCAAGACTCGCAACGGAAAATGGAAGGAAACACAGGAAAGGTATGTAGAACCCACGAGATGTACTTGTGTGTAACGCATGATGTGTATGACGAAGCTGCACTGTATGTGAACGGTGTTTGTAAGTAAGGATACCCGTCCATAAAGCAGAGAGTGGTGAAAGGTGGTTATGTAGTGCTATCCCGCTGAGCATACCAACGACTGTGGACACCGTGTGCACAGCAGTAGGACATCATGTACACAGCCGGGATAACTCAAGGGCTGCCACAGGGGGGCATAACACAGAACAATGCCACCACCCACGCCGATGCTGGCAGTGGATGTCCAACAAGGAAGTGCCACAGCAGGGGATAGGACATGTATGTATACTGTCATAGCACACATGTGTATGGGCATATACCGTCGATGTCATACGTAATGTGCGCATGACGTGCATGTATGCCTCGCAGTAGGGGTTACTATGTCAAGTATGTGTAATGTAAAGCTGTCATGGTGGATATGACAGACATCATACACAGTATCACAGGCATAGCATGCATAATGGAGGTATGGCCTAGTGTTATGTACACTAACAGGATATGTATGGCCTGTACATATGGGACAGAGTAGTAGCAGAATAGCCACCTGAAATGGAAGGAACACCAAGTAACCATGTCCAAACGATCTGTAGCAGGTGCAATGTGTGCAACAATGAAGTCCGGCAGGTCCATGTGTAAACACATGTGCAGTGTACACAGTAGTGTCACCTCCCCATGGTACTGTCCACTGAACAGCAGAGGTGGATGTCAACTGCATGTCTACACAGTACTGCTGCTGTGGTGGTACCATGACTATGTGTCACCCTATCAGCAAGGGAGCTATCACATGAACAGTGCCACAGTGTGTCCCTCTGGGATGTGCACAGGACCTATGTTCCACAGCATGGTGTGTGTTGTGTCTGCGGAAGTAACACAGAAGCCCAGGCCATGCAATGTGGCATGTGTGCACATATGCAGGAGTGCTCCATTCACCCCGCCCACTGCAATTGCCATGTATGAGTACGACATGCATCACTAATGCGGAGGACATGGCCCATGTCAGAGTAGATGACACCCCTATGTATGTGGTACGCAGATGAGTACAGATGTGTTCCCCGTCTGTCATCCGCATATGTTAACTGTCTGAGCCTGGCATACATCACAGCATGATAATGACGTGCCATGTAAAGTCGTAGCCGTTGTGGAAGGTACACCATGAATGTGTTACTGTAACCCTGCCCGTGTGTAGATGTGTGTATGGCACAGGTACAAAGGCTACCTATGTACCAGCAACACACACAGTACAGATATGTGTGGCCCTGCAGATGTGTACCCATGCCACAGTGGAATATGGCAACCACAGCACCATGTGGGGCATGTGTGTGTACAGCAACCATGTACAATGTGATATGCATGTATGGGGACAGTATCCATGTGATACCCAGTGGATGACTGTTGCTATGCAAAGGTGATGTGCATGCACCATGTGTGATGTATCCTGACGCAATGACATCCACATGATGTATCTGCCACACCGACACCTGTACGGTTGTTATCAGTATGAGCTGGAGGAGCTACAATGGTGCCAGGTAGGTAGATGTGGGATATCTAGGCATGGACAGTACTCTGTGACAGCATGTTGTGTATGTAAGCAAATAGTGAACATGAGGGGCCACATGACTGAGGACTGTGTAATGCCACATGTACCTGACATGTAGTAGGTAGCATGATATGCTTGCACCACTGTGTGTCCTGTCCAGGATTCATATAGCCTAACATCCTGAGACACAGGGTATGATGTGACGGTGGATGTGTACATTGCCAATACCGGAATGTGGAATGGTGCTGAAGGGCAATGCGGGGACAATGTCTGATCTGTTAGCCTCTGTACCACACCAACCACCCACGCAATGGTATGACAGGTGGCCAGCATGTGTATGTGGCGTGCTGTGGCACACAGAGGCCCAACAAGGGTGCCAGTAAAGGCATCGAGGTCATCAATGAGTGTGTGAAGCACGAATGTGAGGACATGCCCCAGTGCCATACTGAATGGTCCAGTCATGGGTGTACGAATACAGTCCCACACGTGCAATGCAGTACCACCCATGTGTAGTGCGATAGATGCAGTAGTGTGGTGGTCAAGGTACACAACGTCCAAGAACAGGCTAGCAGTTAATTCAGTGGGCTGCTGTGGAGACACATACCAAACAGGTTGGCGGGACATAATAGCTAGGGAGATCGGAAGGCGACATTGGGACAGTGCCTTAGGACATAACGTCTGCATGGCAGTACCATGTATGTGTCCACAGGGACACTGCGATGTCCATGTATGGATTGCAACCCTGTAGTGAGTGAGAGTGTGTATTGTTGGTAGGTACACCATTGCCTGGCATGTTGCCAACAACATCTCATTCGGCAATGCCTGGGTGACTGTTGTACGCTACATCGAATGTGGATGTAGCCAAACAACACAGACATACCACCACACTGCCTGAGGGCCCACACTGCAATGTGCGGCAGTCCAGTGTAGGTAGCTAGCCTTGGAGCATGTGATGGACCACGAGGACCCACCATGACTGTCAAGTGATGCACCCCACACATGTGAATATACTCACTGTGCAACAGCCAGCACATGTGCCCATACAGCAGATGTGCATGGAACATGACTACCACCATGGCGTCTGTGAAAAGGCCAGTACCGCCATGTCTCTGTGTGGAATAGCATGGTCCCTACCATTGCATACATGTTGCAGAAGTGCACTGTGATATGTGTCAGCATAGTCACGTACACTGTCCATCTGCTGGGGTGCCATGCCATTAACCACCCCCGTCAGCAGACGTCAGTAGTACCGGCTGTAGAGCACATGTACCATGTATGCTGCGATGGGTGTGTGTCCAGGGTGTGGCTAGCAGGGCCGTGAAGCATATATGTTCATCTACCAGAGGGGGGATATCCCTAGGTTTAACACAGCAGACACATGGAGGTATGGTGCATGCCGAGGGTAGTGTAGGTATGGTATGTGTTGTGTAATGTGTCACCCAGCTAGGTGGAGTGCATGGCCAAGCATGTGTGGGTACATGGGAGTCCATACTAGGGAAGTGTGGGTTGCTGTCAGCACATGGCAGTAGCAGCTGTCTGAGGTGCAATGTACAGTATGACAACACAGCCAGCATGTAACCTGTGGTGTACAGTGTACTCTCTGTTGCGTGTTACAATGTGTCTAGCGGTCACAAACATGGGTATCCAAACATGGAGTACCTACGATGCATTGTGTTTGGAAAATATACAGTATGTGTGTAAAACATTGTGTGATGTGGGATCCCCTCACCTGTGTGTGTTGCAGTCCAGGTATGTGCCTGGGAGGTATGATCCGTGTACAACCTGGACTGGCAGGTGTGCTGTGCAGAGCATGGAGGCAGGTCCCAGGCACCGCAGATAAATGTCAGGCGTGCACTAGTGTGCATGCCTTGCTTGTGTGCAGCACAGTGGAAGGTGCAAGCATTGTCCCACATTACTGCATGCCGTGCCTGCCTGTTACAGCCCTGCTGGAGACAGACATGTGACACCGCTGCAGAGGCAGCATAGCATGTGAAGATGTACATGTGGGCTCCACACCCTAGGCAGATGTCCGCAGGTCATGTGTGCCACAGTAGTGTGGTCAACCATGACTGTCATACTGGTCAGATACCACATGCCTGCATAAGTACAGTATGAGCATAGTCAACAGTCGCAGTGACAGAGTAGGCCAATGTACAGTATCCCCGTGTGCAGACCACTGCCTACTGTACACCTGGCTAGACACACACCCAGAGGGTGAATATACCTGTGAGCCATCACATGTCCCAGTCCACGTAGCCTGTACAATGCCATCACAGGGTGGTCACAATAACGTGTGGTAAGACAGACATGTTGTAGCAGGTGATGTGTCATGTGTGCATATGTTGAGTTGCACAGCCGTTCACACATCTGCAACATATCGGTGCATGATGTATAGTGTAACATGATGTGTGGAACTGCACTGTGATCCACAACAGGGTCATCTGAGACAGGTGTGTTGTGAATGGTGTAACCCATGGTCACACGGGATACACACTGGTGCTGTTGGCAGCCATGCTGGGGGACACCAGTGGTGCCTGCAGTGGTCATACAGACATACTGCACACAGTGTTCTGGCAGGGATGTCCATTGTTGTGGATGATGTGTTGCTACGTGAAGGTAGGTGTGTGTTGTGAATGTTACACATCCAGATGTGACCATCTGGCACAGTCATGGTCGTTGACAGCATCACACACATCCACAGCGGTCAGAACCCTGTCCCCAGAATGGGTGTCAGCCACCCTCGTACTGTGTGATGTATGTGCAGATGGCAGAACACCTCCCACTGGCTGGATAACAGTGTCAGCTAGGATGGCTACGTGATGGCTGGAATACGCCGTGATAATGTACAATGCTGGTATCCCAATGAAGTACCTGGAATCACACACAGTATGCCATGGCTGCCATGTAAACCCTGTACAACAATGACTGTGTGACAGACACAAACAATGCGTAGACATGTTGAACATGCACACATGAGAACACCCAATGAGGTATGTTGCACATATCGATGTACAACTGTCTTCTATTGCCATAGCATGGATGCAGACGCACATGCCCCACAGGCAGTACCACGCGATGTAGGTAGGGGGGCATTGCACATGTACATGTGACAGTTGCTGTACCGCCACATGTCCTGCATAGCTGTCATGTAGGGGTAGCAGTGGTACGTGACTGTTGGACATGCCTGTACATTTGACCATGTCCCACAGGATATGTGTTACGTGTGTACAACATGTGTTGTGCCGTCATCAACCTGTGAAGTGTACGGCTGCCAGTGTACCTGTGTGACATGTTCTGCGATGGGTGCAAAGGCACGCAGTACTGCATTGCATGCCCACATGCCCCACACAGGTGCATAGCCTGAACATACAATACAAAGAGGGTGTTGGATGATAGCAACTCACAAGAGGAGATGGGTACGGGTGGCAACCCACTACCACCTGTTCGGGTACGGTGTGCATGTCTATGACACATTAGCACCCGAGAAGCTAGCGGTACAGCAGTACAGGGTTGCATGCATATATGTTCACCAATACCCCTGTGTGTCCCACCACTGGCCTGTGGACAGACAGACACCAACACAATGTGCAGATTTGATATGTGCACAGCACATCACCAATGGCTACTGTAAAACAGGCTTACTGTGTAGACATGTGCACAGTCAGTCTGTGCCAGCCACACTCAAACACGTTATGTGCCGAACCACACCAATAGTCCGGCCCATGCCACAGACAGATGTGCACGCATCTGTGTATGTACGTCTGGGAATGTCTCCGGCATAGCAGTATAGCTGTGTCAGTGTTGCGAACAACATACTGAATGGGTTGTATGTGTGAGGGGTGCATCATACGTGTATGGTCAGATCGACGATACCATCAGTGCCCCTGCTATGTGAACATCCCTGTCCCCATACATGGATACCTATGCTGTGCCCAACACCACATTCCCGTGGAGGGATGGCGCTCTCCCGTGCACCAGCAGACATGGGGGTGGCAGCAGGCACTGGATGTAGACATATGTGGTACCCATGTCAGTCCAGGCAACCATCCATGTGCACGGGATAGCAGTGTGTGGGCACATACAGCACTGTGTTGAACAATATCGCAGCACATAGCACCTGTCAGGGTTAATGTGTATGCATGGATGTGCGATACTTGCATGCACCAGACACACCCCCACCAAGCAGCGTGCAGCCTACCTTGCAGAAGGCCAGTGTCCACACCATGATGATAGACATGTGTAATGTCCATATACACATAGCAATGACATATGGAATGGACAGCCACCCTGCCAATATCAGTACCCCAGGTGGGTCACATCCCAGTGCCATGTATGTGACATACCCTGCCATACCATGCAGCCCTGCCCAGCAAGGCTGCAGGTGCTATCACAGTCCTACATGGTGCGATGGACAAAAGGCACTTGCACTATCAACCGTCCACAGCAGTAATGTGGCAGTGATGCACCCTGTGGTGTTACAGGTGCTGTGTGTTGCTGTGGACAACGTGCGTGCGCACATGCTATGCATGACCTTTCCTGCTAATGTCACATGGTTACACATTGTCCCATGTGTATCACATGTGCAACACAGGTGAGCCGTGGCAGGTTGCCCAACACCCGTACAGTGCTGTGTGGATGTACATGGCACAACACATGCATGTACAGGTGTCCATGTGTATGTGTGCAGGGCCACTGCTGACATTCATAATGGCCGCGTACGGGATGCCTAGTGACATATACACAGCATCCAGGTGAACAGTAGAACTGTTGTCACATGGGGACCTGTGCCAACTGATATGGACACAGGTGCAGGCAGGTACACATGTCCACAGCAGGCTAACATCAACATGGTGCGTGTACAGTGTGATGAGGTGACACACAGATATGATATGAGACCCACTGCTCAATGGTGTGACGGCAACACGTCGGCTGTGTCACTGCCATGATGCATCGCAGAGATTACTGTGCAGATGTTGTACATGTCATAGCAATGTATGTCCAGCAGTATGCCAGTACAGCAGTGTAAATGTGACCTGTCAACATCATTATGTCTTACAGATAATGCCACGTTCCTGGCTGCCTGCCTTCAGCCAACAGGAGGATGAAGTGATTATACCGTTGCTCCACGACAACTACGACATACTCTTCAGCCATGTGCCACTACAGGCACAGCAGTGTGATGACGTGTGGCAGGATTTGCGCAGGAGGGTGAACAACGTGGGTGGCCACAACCGCACCTACCAGCAGATCCGCAGACACTGCACAGACCTAATTCGCACGCAAACAGCGTGCCGCAATCGCCAGACAACAAGGTGGGACAGGTGGTGGGCCACCAACCCAGCCCCCACTCACACACGGAGGAGCTCCTGGCCAGTCTGGGGACACCCAGGGAACAACATGCAGAAACCCTTGCTGCAATCGTGGAGGTGGGTGTCTCCCAACCAATGAGCCTGGAGCTGCCTGGTAAGTCAGTCTTGCATGTTTGTATGATAACTGACGTAGGTGTGGGTGTCATAGTACACCACATAATGTAGCAACACATGCCAGGTATATGGCCACACAAGCTGCATACTACAGTATGCTACGTTGTGTTTGCAGACGTGCATAGCACATGCTAACACACAGGTGCATGATGTGACATGCACAGTGCTTACCATGGCGATAGTAATGGATAATGTGTATACTGTTGTGTTGCCCCTATACAGGTACCTCTGGCATGTCGCACAGACATGGGTCTGTCGCAGGTGAGACTGTTGCTAGTAATAGGCATGATACAGTGTATAGATATTCCCCATGTGTCCAGGTATGACATGCACACCTGGGTCTGCCCCAGTCACGGTATACAGGTTGCACCACCCGACACACACGCCACCCATGTACAGTAGATACAACCATTAGTATAGACCGGCATGACACCACATAACCCATCGGTGTGATATGTGCAGTCAGCTATGCATACAATGGTGGAGGTGTTCCACAATGGCTGCATGTGTAGTATGCATCGGTATGCCTTTGCGATACACACACAGTACCACATAGTGAGCTGTGATCTGGCCAGCACACAGGTGTTACCACTGTGACCTATGCCCCTGCATTGGGTGCACACATTGTGACATGGCACATGACATGTCCCATGCACGTGGTGGTCTGTCCACAACATTGTCACACCATGACATGACCTACGCATGACATAGCAGACATCCACAATGTCTGCGTAGCCTTCGGGAATGTGACACCTCAGACTAGTACGGGTGTATGACACATGGGCCACCACAGGGATGTGTACACGATGCCCATCACACACAAATGTCCATGAACCAGACAAACATGGCCATGGGTGATACCTACAGGCATGTTGCCACACAGTACATCCGCAGTGGGTAGTCACCGTTGCACCCTGTCCACACATAGTGCGGTCATAGCTGTAGTGGACCCCCTGGACATCTGATGTGGTACACCAGACAAATGGAATGCCTGTCTGCAGCCATTAGAGGTGCCACCAATGTCTACCATATACGTGCTGTGGAACAGCATGACTGAGTTGCAGACATGGCAATGCAATGCGTCCAGGTTACGCATCGCACAGAAACATACCTGTGTCCTGCTGCCGTGCAGTGGCACAGTGCCCGTACTCCCCACTGTACAGCTATGTACACAGCTCACACCAACCACACCTGCACAGACATCCTTGTTACACATGCATTCTATCTGTAGCCTGTACACATAACACTGCACTGTGACATCCGTTATGATGTGGTGCATGTGGTGGGACACCATTGTCACATGTCCACATGATACCGCACATGTTTGCGGTTTACATGACATAGTGACGCCAGCCATGTGTACTGTTAACCCGCCCGTGGCCACACGGTGTATCACGGTGATGCATGCAAACTACCATGAATGTGTGTACTGCAAGCCTACTAAAAGACACCTGCTTGATGTAGTGTGCACTCCAGGGCAGTATGCATACTACCACTATCAATTTCTGGGCTGCATTCACTGGGCTGTGGTGTGGGAATGCTGCATGCCACCTGCAATATCACATGCATGATGTGTCTGCATGTGTGTGTGTCTGTGTGTGTATGTCAGCGTGTGTGTGTCCGCATGTGTGTGTATGTGTGTGTCTGTGTGTGTGTGTGTGTCTGCATGTGTGTAATGTAACTTACGGTATGTCTTTGTATTCACAGGTGCTGTAGGTGCGTTCCCCTCCTGCGGTCCATCTGATGCTAGTGTCCCCACAGATACTAACGGTGATGACCATGTGCATGAGGCACAGGCAGGGTCGTCACGGGCAGAAGCTGTGCCATTGGATAACATCCCACCCATGTCCCCTTCATCTCCGCACACGGTTCAGATGCCGACACATACCACATCACCGTTGCCCATAGAGGAAGGACAGTCAGCGTCTGTTGGCACCGAGGAGGAATGTGTGGTGGCTGCAGAAGGTGCGGGTACACACCATGTTGCCAGTGTAATGACTGGTTATGTGCCACACAGGCATGTGGCTGGTGCTGCTCGTAGGAGGAGCACTGGTAGACATGCACCTGCCGTACAGGGTGCAGCAGCTGGTATCACCAGACGCATGTTTCAGACTGTAATGGCGGCACAGGCACGTGCCAAATGGCAGAACCAAGAAGGGCAGAGGCTGCAGAGGGCCGCAATCCATTCCTTAAATGAGAACATCCAGTCATTGGCGAATGCTCAACAGCAGCTTGCCGATGTTCTGGATAGGAGATTAGGTGAGATGGTTGGAATCCTCGACCGAGGCATGTCAATCCGCGAGCGTGAGCTGTCTGTGCTGGAACACCTGGTAGGGGTGAGGTGTAGGACACGTGGCCATAGGCCAGCAACACCACCTAGTGCAGGTCGACATGTGCATGCCACCTCTCATGCCCACTCACACAGTGCTGGTAGCAGCAGCAGTGCAGCTGGTGCTACACCAACCACACCAGGACACAGCAGGCCACGTGGACGTGGCCCTGGATGGTCCCAGCATGAACACGGTTCCAGCGGACATGTGTCATCAGAGAGTGGCCACTCCATACCTCCACCCGGTAGTGCCCGTGCAACCCCAGGCAGGCACGGGTCACGTGGCCGCAGGCGGACACAGTGAGCCATACAACCTGCACTGTACAGTCTGGGGCTGCCAAGTATACCCCGTGTAGGCATCACAGATGGCTGAACTGTGTACACACATACCCACACACAGCAGACACACCTGTAGGGCTCCACCACATCCACATGCATTCTGCACAGTCATGCCCAGTAAATGCACAGGCCCTTACACACACATGATGTCATCCATTGGTACAGCCTATGCCCCTGGCACACATATCACCCTGGGCATATGATGAAGCCTCTGCTGCAGCACCATGATCCACACCATCGGTGCACGGTTATGCAAACATATTCTGATGCACAGGGTGGACAAGATAGTGAGAGGTGTATGTGATACCTGTGTCCGCATAGTATGCGATGTGTATGTTGCGGTGGTTGTGTATGGCAGGTGACAGGTGCGTATGTGACGTGGGTTGTGCACTGACATCATGCAGCAGACATACCATGTAGTGCAGGTGCAGCATTCATTGTTCTGTGTACACGGTATGTGTGGCGGTTACATGTGTAGCACCATGTTGGTTCAGTTAACCCGTATGCCATTATGGTGTACTTGCATGTGCCTACTGGGAGCACTGTTATCAGTCCCCCACATGTAGCTGTGGGGTACCCACAGGCACATCTGGCAATATCAGCATACCACAGGTACCCGCAACCTGCATGGACCCCTACATAGGTACATAGCCGCACATGTACATACCAGGCTATGTGCCCTATGGCATGTGTAAGCCTAGCCAGAGTGTGTGTGGCTGTTAACACCCCTTAGGATGAGGATACCACATCCATCGGTCCGCTGTCCCTCTGTCCAGCAGTGACACAGAGATGATGCCTGGCGCATACCTACGATCACACATCCACACGTCATGATTACTCTTGGACAAAGTCATTCAGGGGCTCTGCTTCACATGGGCTGGGAATCCTCTCCATGTTGTAGGGGGCCTCTGGGCGTTGACCCTGTTCCCCCAGCACGTCCTATTCATGTTCGTGTTGAGGTTTCTGACAGTCGCTTCTGTGCCCGTGTTTGCTTGGAGCCTAGGAGGTGGAACATGTCCATGTCACCCAGGTCAGACATGGCCGTGTATGTCAGGCACAGATCACCACAGAGCAGACGTGCTGGGAAGGTATACAGCCGGAGTCCCCTTGGTCGGGCAGCGTGTAACACATGTCTCAGCACCTTTATCCCTGTGTTGTGGAACGTTTGTGGTCCTTCCGAGTGCTGCAGGTGTCAGGTTAGGTACATCCCAGATGTGGCATTGTACGCAATCATTGGTCTGATGTGTGAAGTGTACAGGGGTACAATGAAATCCCCTGATGTGGATGTGATTCCTTCCTGACCAGGTGGCCACAGTGGAATGTCTTCCCAACCACATTGGCATTGTGTGTGTCGACAGAGGTTACCGACAGGTGTGGTACCCATGTCCCTGAACACGTCCACCATGTTGAATGGATTACCACCTACATGTTACGTCGGGGCGAACATGTCCTTCCCACTGGGTAGGTCTGCACCTTCCCTGGCATGTAGCATCAGGCCATGGCTCTGGCACCAGTTATCCATTTCTATGAGGCCCCAGGTGGATGTCCGTGTCAGATGGGGTGTTGGGTATGGTGGCCGGTGTGCAGTCATCTGCATACCTTGTCTGCCACAATCCCCCTATGTTTGCATGCACATTGGAAGGTTGAATGCCGAACAGGAGGGGGCCCAGGACTGAGCCCTGTGGGCCTCCACTTGAGACCAGCTTGGAGTCTGACATGGCACCAGGAACACAAACCCTGTGTGGTGTGACCTCCATCCAGTTGGCAAACCATCGTGTGACATATGTCCCCACATGTACGCTGGCAAGCCTTTCCATGAGTCCCACGTGGAGTGTGGTTTGAACACTCCCGCCAGGTCATGGTAGTCTGTGCAAACCGACGTACCCCCATCAATGGGCTTAGTGACCCCTCAAGACAGGTCGAGCAGGTTAGGGAGGCAGGATCTGCCCTTGACTAAGTCGATGTGGGAATGTTCCGGTATTGGCTGTACACCACTGTCTGTATTTATGGGCCCCAGTATGAACCTCCCCACAGCTTTGCAGACAATAAGCAAAAGAAAGTACCAAGTACCCAGCGTCAGTGAAAGCGTTTAATTGAACAGCAAGACAGAAAGGCAGCAGTAACCAATCTAATACGTAGTCCACCAAGTTAATCCACGTTTCGTCAGTAACTTCCTCAGCATAAAAACAGTGTGAAATTACAAAGCAGCATTTTAAATACTAAACACCTGGTTCAGGTAGACCAATACAAACTAACATCGTTGAATACATTAAAAACTGTTCGCATCACTTCCCACACCAATAGCAACTACAAAATCACTCAGAATAAAATGTAATCTAACATGTAAATAAAATCATTATAGTCATCTCTGTGTTAAACTAAATAAATAATTAAAATACTGGTCATATACCCAATGAAGGTAAACTTATAAGGTGATGAACACAAATTCCATAAATATTGTTAATACATGAAAGCTAAAAGATTTAAAAGAACAGGTACAATAACATCATGTTAGTAAAATTGAGCTATACAAAAAGTACTAGACATAATAGGACAAGGACATATAAAAGTACAACATTAACAATATGAATAATGTAAGTTTAAAAATATGTGATAAATATTTAAAATTCAACTGCCCAATTCAAGCTAGAATATGTTATAATTTGGCCGACCTAAGTTTCAAAACTGATTTAAGGGAAATCAGGTCATTAATGCCTGGGTTTTTATTGGCTTCAAGTACTATCTGCCAATATAGTTCTCTGTATTCAACTAAAGTTTCCCACATTCCACCTCTAGGATCAGTGGGCACCACTTCTAGTACAAAAAACTCAAAAGTAGCTTCCATCCAGTTGGCAAACCATCGTGTGACATATGTCCCCACATGTACGCTGGCAAGCCTTTCCATGAGTCCCATGTGGAGTGTGGTTTGAACGCTCCCGCCAGGTCATGGTAGTCTGTGCAAACCGACGTACCCCCATCAATGGCCTTAGTGACCCCTCCAGACAGGTCGAGCAGGTTAGGGAGGCAGGATCTGCCCTTGACTAAGTCGATGTGGGAATGTTCCGGTATTGGCTGTACACCACTGTCTGTATTTATGGGCCCCAGTATGGACCTCCCCACAGCTTTGCAGACAAGGCATGTCAAGCTGATAGGGCAGGAATGTCTACAGTCCATAAGAGCACTACCCTGGTGTAGTGGGACCACAGCTGCCGTATGCCATCCAGCGGGGACCTAGACCGTAGTAAGCCTAAGATGACACAGCGGCCTTATGTGTGGGGCGAGGGCCTCAATGAGGTTGAGTGGCACACAGCCAGGGACACCATCTGGGCCCATTGGTGCTGTGTTCACCACTTAACAGATGTCAGATCACTCCTGGGCATACGATATGTTTGGGAGGCTAGATTCTGGTGGGATGGATACGTCCCCTCTTGGGGGGGGGGGTAGATGTATGCATGGAACATGTCCGCTGGTTTGTTGACAATGTCTGTGGGTTCAGTGACCATTGTACCATTCTGGAGTAATTCCGGGCATGACTGTGCGCTCCCACCCATGTACCTACCACAGCTAAGGAAGGCCCTATGGTTGTCTCATGTGCCCTCTGCAGTACCACTCCCACAAGCGGCCTTGGATGATTGTATGTGTGACCGTATGTTAACGCCGGTATTAATGAGTGATGCCTTCCCTGGTACTGATATTGCTCTGTCATGTATTAGCTCCAACTGTTGTTGTACAGTTTGTCAATGGCTGGGGTCCACCAGACCATGTGCCTGCCTTTGGTGGACAAAGTCCTGATGTTATCATGATCGCTTGGTGCAGACATCCCTGGGGGTGCTCAGAGAAGGCATTTGTAAGGGTTTCAGCAGTGTGGCCTGTGTTTACCACTGGCATGGAGGCCTTGTAGGGTACCACACCGGTCGTATGACGCATGTGTTTCGCTGTGGAGAGGTCATCACTTACGTCTCCCATGCCGGTGTTGGGTGCAGGATGCGGATTACCAGTGGATCCACTATACGGTCTGACATCACCATTGAGGGATGTACATCCTGTGTGGAGCATATCCTCCCCATGTGTGATGATCAAAACTGGTATACGTCCCCCCCTAGTGGGTATGGTGCATGGGTGTTCCACAGCAGTCAGGTGAATGAACACCTGGGACCTGTGGCGTAGGGTGTTGTGTCCTGGGTAATGTTCTCAGTCTATGTATGGGTGGTTGATGTCACCCAATACGACGGTGTTGTGAGAGCATGCACACCCACCAGTGTCCTCAGGACGGCTGTGCAGGTATCCTGGGATTGGGAGGGTGGTCTGTAGCATGCAACAAACTGTAGGGCGGTCCTAACCATGGTTAATTGCACCTGGATATTCCCCGCTGCTACGTGCATCTCTGCCAACATGGAGGTGTGTGTATCCGTCATGGAAATGGGGACTCCCCCTCCTTCTGTGTTATGTCCGGGTTATGGTCCTGAACGCGTGATATAGGGTATGACCCGACAGTGCTGGGGTGCTCTCAGCAGCCCTGACCAATGTTTCAGTCACAGCACTGACATCGATGTCCTCCATACTGAGGAGGGCATTTGAGGGTGTGCAGCTTGGCTGTAGACCACTGGCAGTGAGCTGTATTATCCTGTGTGTTCTCCAGGCTTGTAGTGTGGGGTGGTAGGTTTATCATTCCAGCCGTGCCTGCGGTGAGCACTGTGGGGGTGGCAGGTGCCTTTGCCAAACCCTTGTAGACTAGGGGCGACAGCTGCCAGCCATACCATGCGAAGGGGCGTGGCGTGCCAAGCATGTCATCCCAGGTAAATGGAATCCAGATCCCCTCAGACTGACACCGGTAACCAGGACATTATCAAGGGTGACCACATTGAACCCGTGTAGTGGCATCATACTTGATGAGGGTGGGATACTGCCCAGGGTCAGGGACATGCCGGCCTGGGCTACACAATCTGAGTGGCCCTCTATGTGTCCTGTAATGTATCCCAGGGTGGTATGCCACCAGACGTAGACACCGGCATGGACAATGACCGCGTCATACCTGCACATGCTGCGGAGTGACCTGAGTGCGTGCGTTATGTGGCGTATTCCAGCACCCGGCAGGCAGCCTACTGTGATCATTCCCTTGTTCAGTATGGTGGGTGGGACGTCGGTGTGTCTGGCAGTGGCGTCACCCATTACAGGTGTGTCTGGCAGTGTGTGCGTTGCCTTTGGGTCTCTGCCGGGTTAGCACACTGACGTTGGGAACCATGTGTTGCATGTCCTATGTCTTGTGGAGGCAGTAGCTTGTGTGTCTGCTTCAGAGGGCTCATTAGGTTCGTGACATGTCCTACAGTGCCTCCAGGTATGTCTTAGTGTGTTCATGTGTTTGATTAGCATTTGCGATAGTCACATGTGACACTGGGTATGTGGTGTGCATTGTGTCCTTCCCCTCCCGCGTGGTCTTGCCGGTCATGGTTGGGGAGAGCACAGCCCCCTGTCTGGCTATATAGTTGCGTCTGTCACATGTATTATGTTCATTGGGGGAGGTGCGGCTTGTCCGTGTCCATGAGGCACCTGTAACAGTGGCCAGGACGCCTAGATTCACCATCTGAACAGGAGAGGTCGCTAGCAATTGACCCGTCGACATGCCAGAGGATGTGAATGCATTTGCTGCATAACCGGGTCAGAAGGCACCTATAGGGAAGTGGGCACACAAGGGGATTCTAGGACAGTGTAGTACTCCATTGAGTATACATGTACTTTATCTGTGTGGGAATACTATGGGAGCAGGTGCAGAGCTTTTGTGATGTAGAGAACAGACAGTCGGGAATGCAAGAAGAGAGGTCATACACATAAACCTGCGGAGCACGGAGCCGGATACAGTGTAACGTTGCTTACACGGTACATGACGCACATGTCCACACATATACTGCACCTGATGCCTGTGGTCGGTGACACAGGCTACGGTGGACAGAGACATCACATACATGGCATGACACAGTACAGGTATGGTGACATTCTGCGGGTGTCGTACGCAGTGTGCTGGCTACTGACCGCAGGTGTCACCTGTTAGCTGTGGTGCACAGTGTTCGACAGTCGGATGCTGTACCGGTATAGGAATATTCCCGCATTCAAGGGCGTACACCTCTATGGCACACACACCATTGTGTGCAGATGGGGACACCTGTCTGTGTGGTCGGCACCCTCACAAGACAATGCACCAACGCGCAATGTCACAGGGGGTGGTCTTGCAGAGGTGGCCATTAAGGCTCACAGGTATGGAAATGACAGGGCTGTACAATGCAGCACCACTACGGGATGTTCACCCTGTGTGGTCAGTGTCCAGTCACAACACAATATCTGCATACACCCTCTCAACAGGCAGAAGACATACACACATGTCGACACACCAACATGGTGGTGACCACACATGTCTACACGGAGGGATGACGTGTTGCATGTACTACACCATCCACATCGGTGCACCCCACACTGAGGTAGGTACAGAGCTCTACCATGGTGTACAGTGATGTGTGGCACGTGGCACATAGTTCCCTCGATCTGTGGCATACATGGGCACACATTCCTGCACACATGTTGGTGCTAGGAATGCCACACCCGCTACATGGGATTTGTGCAGGCGTGCAGCGGTATGTGGTGCATCCTGCATACTACCACTGTATCCAGCATCTGTGCCAATATCTGCACTTGTGTGGTGGTAGGGGTTACAGTGGCAATGTGACATATGGTCGAACCCGCATGGCCGATGGGTATGCATCATGGCAGCGCTGTCATGTAAAGGCGACATAGCGGACTGTATGCACATGGCAGGGTAGGATGGTGTGTGACGCACCTGTGACCAGCACCTGCACACATGCATGTGGACAGGTGTTTAAACAAATGGTGTACACACAGACTGCCATGCGTGCTGTTACTATGCCACCATATGACGGCCCCCATGATGGGTATGCATGTGTGAGGGGGTTGCAACTGTGTTACGGACACCAGACACCGCCCCTGCATGGCTGCACCATGCACAGTACATGTGTCACATGTATCCTCTGTTGCCATGTGTGTATGCATTGCTACGTTGTGACATGTGTGTCAACATGCATGGAACATGGACTGTGGTTTGGTATCACAGCTGTCACAGGCAAACTGTACAAGGGTATGTGTCCCTGTGAACACCGCCACACCCTGTAGGGGGTGCATACCACAGACATGTGTCCACCTTCCCTTCGTGTGTGTATTACCGTGTATGCCTGTGTCATGCATGTGGTCCATCACAGGCCTCGTATGTGTCCTGCGTGCAGTCCATGCACACAGCCTGGAAACCACATATGTGACATATCCGGACATTGTTTCACTGTGGTACAGCTGCAGTCATGTGTCATACCTGTGTCAGGCCTGTGGCATGTGTGGAGCACGCCTGTCCATGTATACCGGTACGGGTGGACTACATCACACCTGTGGGATCATTGATAGTACATGTGTACTCTGCACGACGGATGTACACCGCCACATAGTCTTCTGGACATATGTCACATGCAGTTTCTGGACCGTGAGGCATACTGCTGCACCGATAACAAGGTGCAGGCATAGCAGCTACAGTGTTCACTTTGGTGTGTACATGTTCAGCCTGCACCCATGGCGCCTGTGCTGTCATCTGTGTGTGTACGTGTGACTGCATGTGTGTCCACCCTGTGCGTGTGTACAGGTTTACCTGGCCGTGACTTGCGGTGTGTGCACTCCGTCTGCATGCCGGATGGCGCGTAGCACATACTACGTGTGTGAGCATGGCTGGGTCGCTGTTGTGTGGCTGGACACACACGACGGTCCACAGTCTGCCTCCCATGCCGTCGCCCCATGTCTATGCATGTCTGCTCTGTGCTGATTCTAAGTGTCTGAGCATGCCCAGTAAGCAGCTGTGTAGATAGACACACAATACAGTGCACACCACGCCCGACTGCATTGATACCCCGGGTGCATGCCTGTTTCCCCTTCGCAACTGCCACGTCTGTGGCATGGCCGGGTTGCTGTTGTGTGGCTGGACACACACGACGGTCCACAGTCTGCCTCCTATGCCGTCGCCCCATGTGTATGCATGTCTGCTCTGTGCCGATTCTAAGTGTCTGAGCATGCCCAGTAAGCAGCTGTGTAGATGGACACACAGTACAGTGCACCCCGCGCCCGACTGCGTTGATACCCTGTGAGCATGTCTGTCTCCCCTTTGCAACCGCTAGGTGTGAGAGGCATGGCCAGTACACCTGTCGGGGGTACACACGACAGTCGGCACCGATGTCTGCTACTAGGCATGTAGCCATGGCCAATGACATCCTGCATAGCCATGGTGACCATCCAGGTGACTCATATGTGGCTGTCATGCCACATTGGCTGCCTACATCCTGCACGCCAGATGCCCTCTCATAGGGTATACTGTCATGTGGTGCATCCCGTATTCATGTCATGATGTACTGCTTCGTAGCTATTTGGTATTCCCGACTGCAGCACTACCGTATTACTGTACGGCCACCTTGGGATGGTAACATGCTGTGTGACTGCGCACTCTGTCTTCATTCCCTATCAGCCGCATTGCCTCTGCAGATGATACCACCCACCTAGGGGTATGCCTCCTGACAGTGCTGTGCTCAGTAATCCCGGTAGCACGTTCTGTAAATGCTTCATGCTGTAGTGAGTTCATGTAGGTAGGCGTAGGTTCGACTCACGGCCCTTTCCTGTGTGTGTGTGTGTGTGTGTGTGTGTGTGTGTGTGTGTGTGTGTGTGTTTCCAGCTGCCTCTGCAGATGAACATGCTTTTAGACGCTTCACAACACATACCTTGGCTATTGCCAGCTATTCTCTTACGGGTGATGTCACCCGCCTAGAAGTATGCCTCTGACAGCGCTGTGCTCGGTAATCTCGGTAGCGCATTCTGTAAATGCTTCATGCTGTAGTGAGTTCATGTAGGTAAGCATAGGTTCGACTCTCGGCCCTTCCCTGTGTGTGTGTGTGTGTGTGTGTGTGTGTGTGTGTGTGTGTGTGTGTGTGTGTGTGTGTGTGTTTCCAGCTGCCTCTGCAGATGAACATGCTTTTAGACGCTTCGCAACACATACCTTGGCTATTGCCAGCTATTCTCTTACGGGTGATGTCACCCGCCTAGATGACAGCGCTGTGCTCAGTAATCTCAGTAGCGCATTCTGTAAATGCTTCATGCTGTAGTGAGTTCATGTAGGTAGGCGTAGGTTCGACTCGGCCCTTCCCTGTGTGTGTGTGTGTGTGTGTGTGTGTGTGTGTGTGTGTGTGTGTGTGTGTGTGTGTGTGTGTGTTTCCAGCTGCCTCTGCAGATGAACATGCTTTTAGATGCTTCGCAACACATACCTTGGCTATTGCCAGCTATTCTCTTACGGGTGATGTCACCCGCCTAGAAGTATGCCTCTGACAGCGCTGTGCTCAGTAATCTTGGTAGCGCGTTCTGTAAATGCTTCATGCTGTAGTGAGTTCATGTAGGTAGGCGTAGGTTCGACTCTCAGCCCTTCCCTGTGTGTGTGTGTTTCCAGCTGCCTCTGCAGATGAACATGCTTTTAGACGCTTCGCAACACATACCTTGGCTATTGCCAGCTATTCTCTTACGGGTGATGTCACCCGTCTAGAAGTATGCCTCTGACAGTGCTGTGCTCAGTAATCTCGGTAGCGCATTCTGTAAATGCTTCATGCTGTGGTGAGTTCATGTAGGTAGGCGTAGGTTCGACTCTCAGCCCTTCCCTGTGTGTGTGTTTGTTTCCAGCTGCTTCTGTAGATGAACATGCTTTTAGACGCTTCGCAACACATACCTTGGCTATTGCCAGCTATTCTCTTACGGGTGATGTCACCCGCCTAGAAGTATGCCTCTGACAGCGCTGTGCTCAGTAATCTCGGTAGCGCGTTCTGTAAATGCTTCATGCTGTAGTGAGTTCATGTAGGTAGGCGTAGGTTCGTCTCTCGGCCCTTCCCTGTGTGTGTGTGTGTGTGTGTGTGTGTGTGTGTGTGTTTCCAGCTGCCTCTGCAGATGAACATGCTTTTAGACGCCGCAACACATACCTTGGCTATTGCCAGCTATTCTCTTACGGGTGATGTCACCCGCCTAGAAGTATGCCTCTAACAGCGCTGTGCTCAGTAATCTCGGTAGCTCGTTCTGTAAATGCTTCATGCTGTAGTGAGTTCATGTAGGTAGGCGTAGGTTCGACTCTTGGCCCTTCCCTGTGTGTGTGTGTGTGTGTGTGTGTGTGTGTTTCCAGCTGCCTCTGCAGATGAACAAGCTTTTAGACGATTCGCAACACATACCTTGGCTATCAGCGGCCATTCCTTTACGGATGTTGTCACCCACCTGTACATGTGCCTCTGACGGTGGTGTGTTCGGTGGTCCACGTAGCGCATTCCATACCTGTGTTATACGTTTGTGCGGTTGGGTATGTGGGGGTGTGGTCAATCACCATGCCTGCCACATGTGTGTGTGTGTCCATGCTCCCAGCTGCATGGTTTCATAGGGTATGGCTTTGAGGTTTACGCAGAACACTCATATCCTGCCGCCATCCCTGTGTTTGTGGATGGTGAGACGCAGCTCGTGTACTGCTTGTGTGCCTGCTGTGGTTGGCGACCTCCGTAGCGTGTTCTCCACATGCACCCTGCTATGGTGTGGTGGGGTGGTGCTGTGTACATTACACTCACGGGCCTGCCACATGTGTCCATCTGTATCTCTGTCATTGTATATCTACGTACCTATGTTGTGCCCATACTGCTGCTCTAGCATGGAAAGCTGTCTTTCCCATGTATCGCATATTTGCACGGCTGACACATATAACTGTGGTACGTTGCATATCCACTCATTGTCCATGCACCGTCCGTATTCCAGAACACCCTAAAGACATCTTCTGGATATCGTGGCAGACAGCTATCCTTGCTGTCCTGACACTGTACCCGTACACGCCATACACCTTGTGTGTACTTGCCTATTTATGGTGTGTGTATGTCTACCTGTGCTGCATGCATGGCCTTGTGTGTGTCCCGCTATAGCCATCTGTGCAGGTGTCGCCACTATGGGTAATCCTTGTGGACCACTGTTTCATGTGCACGTCTGCACATACCTGCAGACCGTACTACCCCTCCTACGGCAGCGGCCTTAGATCGACTGCTGCCCTAGGCTGTAGGGCTCCATGGCGCCCACCACCACAACACATGGTGCCCCCATCTTGGTATACCTACATGACACACCTACTAGACAGGTGGCCCTACTAGTGCGGCACCCTGGGCAGCCACAGGATTGGCGTATGCCTACGGCCGGCTATGGGCACATCACAAGGCATACGTGTACATTCGGTGTTTTACGACGTCTAGGTTATAATACCAGAGGGGGGACCTCATCAGCTATGCTATAGAATGCGGATTTAGATGGATTAGTAGGTGGAGGGTTGGCCACACACCAGGGCTGACCGATGGAACACTGATGAGGCCTCTTTTGAGAAGCAGGTGGATCAAACCCCCGTAACAGGAATGTAGTTTAGGTACAGATGTAGAGTTAACACACATTTGTCCACTCTTTCAGTTCTGTACCGCTGTATTACAGTGATATGCTATGCATATCTTCCATATACATTGTTAGATCTTTGATTGATGAGTATTCGCATAGTACAATATCATATAATACATGTGTTAATAGGATGCTTTCTGAGATGTTAACATATGTGTGTGTGGTTAACATTGCGTCTGTGCTTTCTATGCTGTGGTTACATGTTCATTGTTTGCATAGAAAGTAACAAATGGAAGTGTAAGGGGGGATATTTAAAGCCTGGATGCTTCTATGTTATGTGTAAGTCTCACGGAGCCTACGGGTGAAAGCACTTACATGTCTATGAAGTAACCTTTGTATACCATATGTGACCTGTCGTGGACAAAATGTCTACGTTGACTGTTTCATCTACCTATGTGTGACTTGGTTTGTGTGCCATAAGGTGCCAGCGGGTCTTTGATGTTGATTAGGTGTATTCCATGGTCAATTGACATTAATCCTATTAATTCACTGAAGGATGTTCTTCATTGGTGGGAATGCCATAGTTTGACCATCGTATGGCTTTCCTAGCTGATGTTGATATTGTGCCATTGGTATGTGTTCCACAGGTCACCCATTTGTTCCGTGGTATGGAAGCGTGTGATCCCCATTTTGGTGCTGGCAGATTGAGTGCTGTGTACGCCGGTATTCGCACAGTGGTCTGGCTTTGTATGGGGAGTGTCTACTGTAGTCCCTATCTGTATTTCCTGTGTTATGCCTCACTGCAGCTGTGTGGTTACACCAGGTTCGTGGTTATGGGTGCCATCTTGGTCCTTCGCCTGTCCATCCCTAGCGATTGCCTACTGGACACTGGTATGGAGCAGTACACATTTCACACCTGCATTTAGCATTAGCCGGTGGATGCTTTGCACAATCAGTGGGGAGTAAGGCACGTGCTACTCCCACATCCCTCCCATGGTGCGGGACAACGTATTATCTGCCAAACAACACCGAGCCCCGTTTCTGCATACCCAGGATCCCATGGCTGCAACCCTCGATGGTACCCATTACACATCCGGCATGTGTGCGGGAATGGGATGTGGATGCACCTCTATGGACTCTACAATCTGGGAAAATCTGTTCATATGTCCTGCATTCCATGGACAGTTGTCATCAACCCTGAACACGCTGGGGGTGCATATGTCTGGCTGTACTGTAGTCACGGCGGTCAGTTCTTCTGGGTCTCTCGATCGCAGCTGGTTGACATTGCGTACGGATGAATCTCTGGGGTCCTACTATGAACACCATTGTGCATATGTACAGTGTAGACCTTGTTGGACTGTGTCCATCTGGCTAGTGGGTTTGACTGCTGCTGTATGTTCCCCAATCGCGGATGTCTGCTTGCTACCCATATTATGTAGTGCTACATTAACCAGGTTATTCTAAACTGAAACCGGATGGTGTAAATCCAATGATGCAGGCTAGGAAATGCTTTAAGTAATCCTCAGATGTCCCATTAGGATATGTCCGCCACTGTATTGTCAAAATGACACAACCAAAACATGTAGATCCTATTAATTCATTGAAGGATGTTCTTTATAAGCGTGAACACCATAGTTTAAGGATCCTATGACTTTCCTAGTTGACGTTGTTGGTGTGCCATTAGTATGTGTTCCGCAGGTCGCCCATTTGTTCCGCGGTATGGAAGCGAGTGATCCCCATTTCCTTGCTGGCAGATTGAGTGCTGTGTACGCCGGTATTCGCACGGCGGTCTGACTTTGTATGTGGAGTCTCTAGTGTAGTCCCTATCTGTATTCCCTGTGTTTTGCCTTACTACAGCTGTGTGATTCCACCAGGTTTGCAGTTATGGGTGCCATCTTGGCCGTACGTTTGTCCATCCATGGGAACTGCCTAATGGACACTGGTATAGGGCTGTACACATTTCACAGCTGCATTTAGCATTCTCCGATGGATGATTTGCATTATTAGTGCGGAGTAACGCATATGCCATACCCACATCCCTCACACGGGGCAGGACAACGGATCATCTGCCAATCAACACCGAGACCCATTTCTGCATACCCACGATCCCATGGCTGCAACCCTCGACAGTACCCGTTGCACATCCTCCATGTGTGCGGGAATGGGATGTGGACGCACTTCTATGGACTGGACAATCTGGGGATTTCTGTGCATATCACCTGCATTTCATGGACAGTTGTCATCAACCTTGAACACGCTGGTGGTGCATATGTAGCTGTGCCGTAGTCACGGCTGTCACTTCATCTGGGTCTCCCGATCGCAGCAGGTTGACATTGCGTACGGATACATTTTTGGGTCCTACAATGGACACCAATGTGCATATGTAAAGTGTAGAACTTATTGGACTGTGTCCATCTGGCCAGTGGGTTTGACTGCTGCTGTATGTTCAGCAATCACGGATGTCTGTTTGAGTACCCATATTATGTAGTGCTACGTAAACCGGGTTTTCCGCCACTGAACCCAAATGGTGTAATTCCAATGATGCAGGCTAACAATTGCTTTAACTAATCCGCAGATATCCCATTGGGACATTCCCGTCTCTGTATTGTCAAATTAACATGAACAAAACATGTAGATCCTATTAATTCATTGAAGGATGTTCTTTATATGTGGGTACGCCATAGCTTAACCATCCTATAACCTTCCTAGTTGACGTTGTTGGTGTGCCATTAGTATGTGTTCCGCAGGTCGCACATTTGTTCCGCGGTATGGAAGCGAGTGATCCCCATTCTCTTGCTGGCAGATTGAGTGCTGTGTACGCCGGTATTCGCACGGCGGTCTGACTTTGTATGTGGAGTCTCTACTGTAGTCCCTATCTGTATTCCCTGTGTTTTGCCTTACTACAGCTGTGTGATTCCACCAGGTTTGCAGTTATGGGTGCCATCTTGGCCGTACGTTTGTCCATCCTTGGGAAATGCCTACTGGACACTGGTGTAGGGCTGTACCCATTTCACAGCTGCATTTAGCATTTTCCGGTGGATGATTGTCATTATTGGTGGGGGGGAAGTATGTGCTATACCCACATCCCTCCCACGGGGCGGGACAATGGATTATCTGCCAAACAACACCGAGCCCCATTTCTGCATACCCACGATCCCATGGCTGCAGCCCTCGACGGTACCCATTATACATTCTTCATGTGTGTGGGACTGAGATGTGGACGCACATCTATGGACACGGCCATATGGGTATTTCTTCTCATATGTTCTGCATTTCATGGACACCTGTCATCAACCTTAAACACGCTGGTGGTGCATATGTCTAACAGTGCCGTAGTCATGGCTGTTACGCCTTCAGCGTCGCTTCCTCCATCACGTTTATCTTGCATAGGGCTAAATTTTTGGGTCCTACAATGGACACCAATGTGCATATGTAAAGTGTAGAACCTGTTGGACTGTGTCCATCTGGCCAGTGGGTTTGACTGCTGCTGTATGTTCCCCAATCGCGGGTGTGTGTTTGACTACACATATTATGTAGTGCTACGACATCCAGGTCTTTCAAACCTGAAACCGAATGGTGTACATCCAAAGATGCAGGTTAGCAACTGCTTTACATAATCCTCAGAAGTCACAATACGAAATATCCGCCACTGTATTGTCAAAATAACACCACCATGACATGTGGATCCTATTAATTCATTGAAGGATGTTCTTTAGATGTGGGTACGCCATAGCTTGACCATCCTATAACCTTCCTAGTTGACGTTGTTGGTGTGCCATTAGTATGTGTTCCAGATCGCCCATTTGTTCCGCAGTATGGAAGCGAGTGAACCCCATTTTCTTGCTGGCAGATTGAGTGCTGTCGCCGGTATTCGCATCGGTCTGGCTTTGTATGGGGGTGTGTACTGTGGTCCCTATCTGTATTTTCTGTGTTATGCCTTACTGCAGCTGTGGAATTACACCGGGTTTGCAGTTATGGGTGACCATCTTGGTCGTCGTTTGTCCGTCCATGGGAAATGCCTACTGGACACTGGTATAGGGCTGTACACATTTCACAGCTGCATTTAGCATTCTCCGGTGGATGATTTGCATTATTAGTGGGGAGTAACGCATGTGCTATACCCACATCCCTCCCACGGGGCGGTACGACGGATTATCTGCCAATCAACACCGAGCCCCATTTCTGCATACCCACGATCCCATGTCTGCAACCCTCGACGGTACCCATTGCACATCCTTCATGTGTGCGGGAATGGGATGTGGACGCACATCTATGGACTCGGCAACCTGGGGAGTCCTATTCATATGTCCTGCATTTCATGGACACTTGTCATCAACCTTGAACATGCTGGTGGTGCACATATCTAGCTGTGCCGTAGTCACGGCCGTCAGTTCTTCTGGGTCTCTCGATCGCAGCCGGTTCACATTGCGTACGGATAAATTTTTGGGTCCTACAATGGACACCAATGTGCATATGTAAAGTGCAGAACTTATTGGACTGTGTCCATCTGGCCAGTGGGTTTGACTGCTGCTGTATGTTCAGCAATCACGGATGTCTGTTTGAGTACCCATATTATGTAGTGCTACGTAAACCGGGTTTTCCGCCACTGAACCCAAATGGTGTAATTCCAATGATGCAGGCTAACAATTGCTTTAACTAATCCGCAGATATCCCATTGGGACATTCCCGCCTCTGTATTGTCAAATTAACACGAACAAAACATGTAGATCCTATTAATTCATTGAAGGATGTTCTTTATATGTGGGTACGCCATAGCATAACCATCCTATAACCTTCCTAGTTGACGTTGTTGGTGTGCCATTAGTATGTGTTCCGCAGGTCGCCCATTTGTTCCGCGGTATGGAAGCGAGTGATCCCCATTCTATTGCTGGCAGATTGAGTGCTGTGTACGCCGGTATTCGCACGGCGGTCTGACTTTGTATGTGGAGTCTCTACTGTAGTCCCTATCTGTATTCCCTGTGTTATGCCTTACTACAGCTGTGTGATTCCACCAGGTTTGCAGTTATGGGTGCCATCTTGGCCGTACGTTTGTCCATCCATGGGAACTGCCTAATGGACACTGGTATAGGGCTGGACATATTTCACAGCTGCATTTAGCATTCTCCGGTGGATGATTTGCATTATTAGTGCAGAGTAACGCATATGCCATACCCACATCCCTCACACGGGGCGGGACAACGGATCATCTGCCAATCAACTCCGACACCCATTTCTGCATACCCACGATCCCATGGCTGCAACCCTCGACAGTACCCATTGCACATCCTCCATGTGTGCGGGAATGGGATGTGGACGCACATCTATGGAATCGACAATCTGGAGATTTCTGTGCATATGTCCTGCATTTCATGGACAGTTGTCATCAACCTTGAACACGCTGGTGGTGCATATATGTAGCTGTGCCGTAGTCACGGCTGTCACTTCATCTGGGTCTCTCGATTGCAGCCGGTTGACATTGCGTACGGATAAATTTTTGGGTCCTACAATGGACACCAATGTGCATATGTAAAGTGTAGAACATGTTGGACTGTGTCCATCTGGCCAGTGGTTTTGACCGCTGCTGTATGTTCCCCAATCGCGGATGTGTGTTTGACTACACATATTATGTTGTGCTACTTAAACCCATGTTTTACTACGATTAACCCAAATGGTGTTAATGTAATGCTGCAGGTTGGCAACTGCTTTAAGTAATCCTCAGAAGGCCCAGTAGGACATATACGCCACTGTATTGTCAATATAACACAGCCAGAACATGTAGACCCTATTGATTCATTGAAGGATGTTCTTTATAAGCGGAACGCCAGTGTTTAAACATCCTATGACCTTCCTAGTTGACGTTGTTGGTGTGCCATTGGTATGTGTTCCACTGGTCACCCATTTGTTTCGCAGTATGGCAGCGAGTAATCCCCATGTTGTTGCTGGCAGATTGAGTGCTGTACGCCCGGTATTCGACGGCGGTCTGGATTTCTATGGGGAGTGTCTACTGTAGTTGCCATCTGCATTTCCTGTGTTATGCCTTACTGCAGCTGTGTAATTCCACCGGCTTGCAGGTATGGGTGCCATCCTGGTCGTAGGCTTGTCCATCCATGGGGATTGCCTACTGGACACTGTTATGGCCTGTACACATTCCACACCTGCATTTAGCATTATCCGTGGATGCTTTGCATTATTAGTGGGGAGTAGGTCATGTGCTACACCCACATCACTCCCACGGGCGGGACAACGGCTTATCTGCCAAACAACACCGAGCCCCATTTCTGCATACCCAAGATCCCATGGCTGCAACCCTCGACAGTACCCATTACACATCCTTCATGTGTGCGGGACTGGGATGTGGACGCACATGTATGGACACGTCGATCTGGGGATTTCTGTTCATATGTCCTGCATTACATGGACACCTGTCATCAACCTTAAACACGCTGGTGGTGCATATGTCTAACTGTGCCGTAGTCACGGCTATCGCATCATCTGGTGGTCGGAAACGGCTGGATGGAATTCTGTTAGGAGAAATTTTTGGGTCCTACAATGGACACCAATGTGCATATGTAAAGTTAGATGTTGCTGGACTGTGTCCAACTGGCCAGTGGTTTTGACTGCTGCTGTATGTTCCCCAATCACGGATGTCTGTTTGACTACCCATTCTACGTGGTGCTACGTAAACCAGGTGTTTTAGAACTGTGAACAAATGGTGTACATCCAAAGATGCAGGTTAGCAACTGCTTTAAATAAACCTCAGACGTCCCAATAGGACATATCCGTCACTGTATTTTCAACATAACACCAGCAGAACATGTTGATCCCCTATGTATTCATAGAAGCATGTTTTCTTTATAGGTGGGAACGCCATAGTTTACATATCCTAGTTGACGTTGTTGGTGTGCCATTAGTATGTGTTCCACAGGTCACCCATCTGTTCCGCAGTATGGTAGCGAGTGCTCCCCATTTTGTTGCTGGCAGATTGAGTGCTGTGTACGCCGGTGTTCGCACGGCAGTCCAACTTTGTATGGGGAATGTCAACTGTAGTCCCTATGTGTATTTCCTGTGTTATGCCTTACTGCGGCTGTGTAATTCCACTGGGTTTGCAGGTATGGGTGCCATCTTAGTCGTACGCTTGTCCATCCATGAGAATTGCCTACTGGACACTGGTATAGGGCTGTACACATTTCACACCTGCATTTAGCATTCTCCGGTGGATGCTTTGCATTATTAGTGGGGAGTAAGGCAGGTGCTACGCCCACATCCCTCCCACAGGGCGGGACATCGGATTATCTGCCAAACGACACTGAGCCCTGTTTCTACATACCCAGGATCCCTTGGCTACAACACTCGACAGTACCCATTACACATCCTTCATGTGTGCGGGACTGGGATGTGGACGCACTTTTATGGACTCAGAACTCTGGGGATTTCTGTGCATATGTGCTGCATTTCATGGACAGTTGTCATCAACATTGAACACGCTGGTGGTGCATATGTCTAGCTGTGCCGTGGTCACGACTGTCGCTTCTCCTGGTTGGACGATGAAGGCTGGCAGGTATTCCGTACGGGACAATTTTTGGGTCCTACAATGGACACCAATGTGCATATGTAAAGTGTAGAGCTTGTCGGACTGTGTCCATGTGGCCAGTGGTTTTGACTGCTGCTGTGTGTTCACCAATCGCGGATGTCTGCTTGACTACCCATAGTGTGTAGTGCTACGGAAACCATGTTTTCCAAAACCGGAACCAAATGGTGTACATCCAATGATGCAGGTTAACAACCGCTTTAATTAATCCCCAGAGGTCCCAGTAGGGAAGTATCGCCACTTTATTGTCAGAATGACACCACCATACCAGGTAAATCACGGGCACTTTGGCCCGGTCTTACCGGCCATTTGCAAGTGTAATTAGCAGACACGTGTCAATACATGTATAATAATACATATTGTAATACCAACGTTAATCTATGTTATTTGGACAATGGCTTCTGCTATTGACATACGTTGCTGTGGGTGTTGCCGGTTACCATACACATGGCTTTCTCAAAGGCCGAATTCACAATTCTGAACACTACTGTGGTCTCCTTTAAGGACCCTGAGCCAGTGGTCAACAGTACTCAAGCCACTGCATCACTTACATATGCCTTCTACCGGTACCTACAGGACTGCATGGATCAGGCATTCCCTTACCCAACTGTGGTTCATTGTACCAATGCCAAGCATCCAGTGTGGTGTACCCCAGACATACACAAGCTGTACAACGAGAGGAGGTGGCTATTACAAGGCAGAGCAGACACCTTGTGAGGTATGACACCCTTGCTCATTATATGTGAAGAGCTACAGGCTGTCATGACATAGCCCGGGGCAGGTTCCACAGATATATCTCCAAGGACTCGGCAGACAATCATACAGCCTTCATTTGCTATGCTGGACACCTGGGAGGTAACTCACACATATGCTCTGACTGGGTTCACAATGATGTGGAGTTTACTGAACATACACACATTGCCAACATACGGGCTGACAGGTTCAGTGAAGACATCTCCACCCCCTCCCCCCCTCATGGAGAGATGTCTGTACCAGCGGTTTGTGGTCCCCGAATGTTCTGTAACGCACGGGTGGGACATGCTCTCTCCAGGGTAGTGAACACAGCATCCATGGGACCAGCTGGTGTCCCGACTGTGTACTCCGCGATCTCATTGAGGAATTAGACCCAAAGTTAGGACAGCTGTTTATTCTTAGCCTCACCTCGGGTAACGTACCCAAGTTGTGTCGCACGGCGACTGTAGTCCCACTTCACAGGGCCAGTGCCTCCACTGACCCTGGTTATTACTGTCCCATTACCATGAGAAGACTTATCTGCAAAGACATGGGGAGGGATCATACTGCGGCCCATAGATGACGACATAGGGGACCTGCATACTTTGCATCCAACCCAGTTTGGCTTGGTCAGGGGCGGTTCATGCGTTTAAATCCTGGTTGACATTTTAGGGACAGTCACCGAGGCCATTGATGGGGGTCTTGCAGTCCATACAGCCTACCTCGACCTGGCAAAGGCCTTCAACACAATACCCCCCTTGGGTATCATTGATAAACCCATCGGCTTGGATGTGAACACGTACATCGCAGGATGGGTTGTAAACTGGCTAGGTGACATGACCCACGCGGTCATAGTTGCTGGCAGCATGTCGGACTTACTGCCTGTCACAGGCGGTGTCCCACGGGGCTCTGCCCTGGGTCCACTCTTTTTCTACATCTACATTTCCACAGTACAAGCACACACAGGGGTGTTATGGCTGACATTGTTTGTAGATGACTGCGAACCGGGTGCCATAGTGGGACAGACATCTGACACAGATATCCTTCAAAGGGGCCTCCCAGATATGTATATCTGCTGTCAGGGACATGGCCTACAGCTAAATGCCAGATAATGCATAGTCATACCCGTCGGGAAGAACGAGGTCACCCCTGTCCAGCATATGGGTGGCAGTCCACTGAGCACGGGGGTAATTACCAGGGATCTGGGGACCCAGGTTGTCGGTCACCATTCGTTCGACACACACGTTGCTATCGTGGTTCGGTAGAACTTCTACATTGCCCACCTGATCGTGCAGGGATTCACATCTAGATCAGGGTAGGTCATCGTCTCCTTGTACTCATTACGTGTTACACCTATGATTGAGTACATTGCCCCATTCTGAGGGTATCTGACCCAACACCCACAGCAGCTGGGAAGGCCCCATAGGTTAATCGTCAGACAGATGCAGGGTGTCAGGGATTTGTGTTATGCTGCCCCACTGTTAGGACTCCTGCTCCATTCAGTCACATACCTCTTGTTCGGTGTTGACCTGTACCTGACATACGAGGCCATGTCGACCCATATTTGATGACTATGCTTCACCTACTGGATCTACATCCCTCGGAACCACAAGGGCAGGTGACGTGAACCTTGACACGGTCATTAATAGGATGTGTTGGAGTGACACATACGTCACCCAGACACTCACTATGCTGTGGATCTACATCACAGTACATGTGAGGCAGAGAACCTTGCTAGCCTTGTTCGAGGGGATCTTGTCCGTTGGATGGGGATTGCAGATATACCCCAGGGATTACATCATTGTCACTGCTTGACAGAGGTACAGCAATATAATAGGCATTTTATCTCTGGACCGGAGGGTTGGCAAAGGAATCCTAACTATGGCCTAGGGTTATGGCTGACCTTAGGTAGATAGCCTACTCTGTACCTATGGACCTATGAACCTATGTTCATAGTTTGTCCCATTCACACTTGTCTATCCCCTATCCTCTTTCTCATGTGTATATTTCTGTGGCACGTGATTGACCTCTGTATTACCTGCAGGTATGCTGTCTACAGTGCACATACGTCACGGTTGATTACTGTGTATCTGTGTCCCTACCTCTGTGATACTGAGGACTACCACACATCCTTCACAGCATTACATGCATATGTCCATTCTATTATTCTTTGGCCTATGGGGGGGGTGTTAAGGCAACGGTTACACATGTCCCTGTTTGTGCGCGCGTCATGGTGGTCTTTGACCAGCCTCCGTTGCGGTCGTGGGATGGACGGTAGTGTTGGTGTGTGTTTGGCATGTGTTTTCACTGCCGGTACTTCTGTGGGAGGTGGGGTTGGCACATGTTCCTCTTTGCAGGGGGCCCCATCCTGGAGTTTTGTGTCATGCATCTACACTTGGCACGTGCCATATGTCCTGTGCTATTCCCACAGTCATGTATGCCTTCATGCATTACTACTGCATGTTACTGGCTGTTTGTATGTGGTACACATGGCTATTATGGTGGTTGGCTTGGCCTATTCCCATGCTATGACATACCCATCCATCCGGGCATATGCATGTTATTCCGTCCTTTGCGTTGGCCGTGGGTGTTTGGCCGTCCGGCAACGCTACTCTCAACATGTGATGTCCCACCTTCCCCTTCTGTGCCTGTGGCACCCTGTTAGGGCATCCTGTTTGGTAGGCAGATGTTCCACTATATGTGTTGTGTTTGACATGTCTGCATAGCTAATCATTGGTACGGTGGTTGAACATACCGCCTTGTCCAGATGTGTACAGTTATGTGCACCGTGGCATGTGCACGCCTATGGGGTTTCGACAGGTCCATACCACATGCGGGATGTACACATTCTGCCGACACATTCACATGCAGCCATTTGCATATCTGTACCTGAGGTGGGCTGTTAACATGTGGGGTACATATTTGCCCACGTGGCACTGCCTAAGACAATACTTCTTACCACATTTCAGGTATGCCCATTGTGTGTAGGTGTGTAGCTGCGCAAGGCTGCTAGCTGGGTTGGGTGCACGGTCATACATGGGTGCGGGATACATGCTATGATGGGGCTATTGTGTATTACATTTGCATGCATGAGTTCTGCTTCTGGATATTACGCTTAGACATACGCCGTCCTATGTGTATGCGACGAGCACGTTGCTGGGTGTGGTACATGTTGCTATGCACATGTTTGCCTGTGTTTAGGGTATCTTGTTTCCTTCTTGTTGTTATATCGACACGGCTACCCAGCTGTGTACTCTCACTACTGCTGGTGACCATGCCCATGACGCTACTTCTATGTCGGTGCGGTGCGCTGACATGCTGCGGTACACCTTCACTGGGTATGCCCACTGACAGTGCATTGCAGGACGGACACGGTATTACGCGTATCCTTTGTTCCTTGGACGGGTACACTTAGGGCTTCGTGGGTTGATGTTTGGTTCTCCGTTTTGTTGGGACGGGTACTATGTTGCATAGTCTGCGTACGTTTCATTCTCCACGGGCCCTGGCTGGTGCGGTTACTATTACGGGCGGCCTGTGGAAGTCAGCACTTTAGGTTGCTCATCCCTGCCGGCTTGGCCACGCCTCCGGATGCATCCTACTTGGGCTCGCTCACGTGCCCTACGCACGTGTCTGTGGTTGCGGCGTGCACTCATTACTATGCATATGGCGCTGCTACGCCGACTATTCACTGCACCGCCGGCGCAAGCCTTACACCGGCCTTGCGCCGAGCTTCATGAATCCCGGGGTATGACTTCACATGGAACAAGAGTGTCTGCTTGCTTGTTTATTTTGTACAATAAATGAAACTACAATTTCACATGGAATATGTGTGTCTTTTTACTTATTTACGTATGTATAAAGTTGTACTGGCTAGTTCTAATTTGAAACTAGACTGTCTAGTGTATAGGAATATGCATGCAATAAATGCCATTAATTTCTTGTGATGTCATGTCATTTCAGTTATAATTGAAGCCCTACCTTTCAACGTTATAGTGCACTGAGAAATGCCTTGACAGAAACATTTAATTGGCTAAAGTAGTTGCTAAAAAGTCCAAGATAAAAGAGTAGACAACGGTAACTTTACTCAAAAGTGTTACACAACAGCAAAAAGGTACAAGCAGAAGACAGAGTCCATATGACTCGAAGATGACTAGTTACTCCTCAAGAAATACCCTCTACAACTTATTCCCCCACTGTTACTAAAGAACGGGTCCTCACTGAGCTCTTCATAGTTAAAAACAATAGAGCCATGAGCCCTGATAATATCCAGGTATTCCTCCTATACAGTTTGAAAAATGATCCCTCAGACCCACTAGAATGTCTGTTCAGTCACAGCTTTCAGACAGGTTTTGTCCCTA